>NC_060183.1:3028370-3036001 GCF_021184085.1 Oncorhynchus gorbuscha
TTAATAAATAGTACTGAAATACCCCTGCTATAGGTCTACAACACATTAATAAATAGTACTGAAATACCCCTGCTATAGGTCTACAACACATTAATAAATAGTACTGAAATACCCCTGCTATAGGTCTACAAACACATTAATAAACAGTACTGAAATACCCCTGCGTATAGGTCTACAACACACTAGTAGCAACTGAAATACTCCCTGCTATAGGTCTACAACACATTAATAAATAGTACTGAAATACCCCTGCTATAGGTCTACAACACATTAACACGAATAGTACTGAAATACTCCCTGCTATAGGTCTACAGCACATTAATAAATAGTACTGAAATACTCCCTGCTATAGGTCTTCCTACAACACATTAATAAACAGTACTGAAATACTCCCTGCTATAGGTCTACAACACATTAATAAACAGTACTGAACATACCCCTGCCATAGGTCTCACAACACATTAATAAATAGTACTGAAATACCCCTGCTATAGAGTCTACAACACATTAATAAATAGTACTGAAATACCCCTGCTATAGGTCTACAACACATTAATAAATAGTACTGAAATACCCCTGCTATAGGTCTACAACACATTAATAAATAGTACTGAAATACCCCTGCTATAGGTCTACAACACATTAATAAATAGTACTGAAATACCCCTGCTATAGGTCTACAACACATTAATAAATAGTACTGAAATACCCCTGCTATAGGTCTACAACACATTAATAAATAGTACTGAAATACCCTGCTATAGGTCTACAACACATTAATAAATAGTACTGAAATACCCCTGCTATAGGTCTACAACACATTAATAAATAGTACTGAAATACCCCTGCTATAGGTCTACAACACATTAATAAATAGTACTGAAATACCCCTGCTATAGGTCTACAACACATTAATAAATAGTACTGAAATACCCCTGCTATAGGTCTACAACACATTAATAAATAGTACTGAAATACCCCTGCTATAGGTCTACAACACATTAATAAATAGTACTGAAATACCCCTGCTATAGGTCTACAACACATTAATAAATAGTACTGAAATACCCCTGCTATAGGTCTACAACACATTAATAAATAGTACTGAAATACCCCTGCTATAGGTCTACAACACATTAATAAATAGTACTGAAATACCCCTGCTATAGGTCTACAACACATTAATAAATAGTACTGAAATACCCCTGCTATAGGTCTACAACACATTAATAAATAGTACTGAAATACCCCTGCTATAGGTCTACAACACATTAATAAATAGTACTGAAATACCCCTGCTATAGGTCTACAACACATTAATAAATAGTACTGAAATACCCCTGCTATAGGTCTACAACACATTAATAAATAGTACTGAAATACCCCTGCTATAGGTCTACAACACATTAATAAATAGTACTGAAATACCCCTGCTATAGGTCTACAACACATTAATAAATAGTACTGAAATACCCCTGCTATAGGTCTACAACACATTAATAAATAGTACTGAAATACCCCTGCTATAGGTCTACAACACATTAATAAATAGTACTGAAATACCCCTGCTATAGGTCTACAACACATTAATAAATAGTACTGAAATACCCCTGCTATAGGTCTACAACACATTAATAAATAGTACTGAAATACCCCTGCTATAGGTCTACAACACATTAATAAATAGTACTGAAATACCCCTGCTATAGGTCTACAACACATTAATAAATAGTACTGAAATACCCCTGCTATAGGTCTACAACACATTAATAAATAGTACTGAAATACCCCTGCTATAGGTCTACAACACATTAATAAATAGTACTGAAATACCCCTGCTATAGGTCTACAACACATTAATAAATAGTACTGAAATACCCCTGCTATAGGTCTACAACACATTAATAAATAGTACTGAAATACCCCTGCTATAGGTCTACAACACATTAATAAATAGTACTGAAATACCCCTGCTATAGGTCTACAACACATTAATAAATAGTACTGAAATACCCCTGCTATAGGTCTACAACACATTAATAAATAGTACTGAAATACCCCTGCTATAGGTCTACAACACATTAATAAATAGTACTGAAATACCCCTGCTATAGGTCTACAACACATTAATAAATAGTACTGAAATACCCCTGCTATAGGTCTACAACACATTAATAAATAGTACTGAAATACCCCTGCTATAGGTCTACAACACATTAATAAATAGTACTGAAATACCCCTGCTATAGGTCTACAACACATTAATAAATAGTACTGAAATACCCCTGCTATAGGTCTACAACACATTAATAAATAGTACTGAAATACCCCTGCTATAGGTCTACAACACATTAATAAATAGTACTGAAATACCCCTGCTATAGGTCTACAACACATTAATAAATAGTACTGAAATACCCCTGCTATAGGTCTACAACACATTAATAAATAGTACTGAAATACCCCTGCTATAGGTCTACAACACATTAATAAATAGTACTGAAATACCCCTGCTATAGGTCTACAACACATTAATAAATAGTACTGAAATACCCCTGCTATAGGTCTACAACACATTAATAAATAGTACTGAAATACCCCTCGTTATAAACCCAGAGCAACTGAAATACCCCTGCTATAGGTCTACAACACATTAATAAATAGTACTGAAATACCCCTGCTATAGGTCTACAACACATTAACACGAATAGTACTGAAATACCCCTATAGGTCTACAGCACATTAATAAATAGTACTGAAATACTCCCTGCTATAGGTCTTCCTACAACACATTAATAAATAGTACTGAATATCTCTCATAGGTCTACAACACATTAATAACAGTACTGAACAATTCTGCCATAGGTCTCATAACACATTAATAAATAGTACTGAAATACCTGCTATAGGTCTACAACACATTAATAAATAGTACTGAAATACCCCCGCTATAGGTCTACAACACATTAATAAATAGTACTGAAATACTCCTGTTATAGTCTACAACATTAATAAATAGTACTGAATAATTTCTGCTATAGGTCTACAACACATTAATAAATAGTACTGAAATACCTGCTATAGGTCTACAAACACATTAATAAATAGTACTGAAATACTCCTGTTATAGGTCTACAACACATTAATAAATAGTACTGAAATACCTCTGCTATAGGTCTACAACACATTAATAAATAACTGAAATACCCCCTTATAGGTCTACAACACATTAATAAATAGTACCCTGCTATAGGTCTACAAACATTAATAAATAGTACTGAAATACCCTGCTATAGGTCTACAAACATTAATAAATAGTACTGAAATACCCCTGCTATAGGTCTACAACACATTAATAAATAGTACTGAATACCCCTGCTATAGGTCTACAACACATTAATAAATAGTACTGAAATACCCCTGATATAGGTCTACAACACATTAATAAATAGTACTGAATACCCCTGCTATAGGTCTATAAATAATAATAATAGTACTGAAATACCCTATAGGTCTACAACACATTAATAAATAGTACTGAAATACCCCTGCTATAGGTCTACAACACATTAATAAATAGTACTGGAAATACCCCTGCTATAGGCTTCAACACATTAATAAATAGTACTGAAATACCCCTGCTATAGGTCTACAACACATTAATAAATAGTACTGAAATACCTTTCTGCTATAGGTCTACAACATTAATAAATAGTACTGAATACCCTCATAGGTCTACACAACACATTAATAAATAGTACTGAATACCCCTGCATATAGGTCTACAACACATTAATAAATAGTACTGAAATACCCCTACATAGGTCTACAGCACATTAATAAATAGTACTGAAATACCCTGCTATAGGTCTACAACACATTAATAAATAGTACTGAAATACCCTGCTATAGGTCTACAACACATTAATAAATAGTACTGAAATACCCCTGCTATAGGTCTACAAACACATTAATAAATAGTACTGAAATACCCTGCTATAGGTCTACAACATTAATAAATAGTACTGAAATACCCCTGCTATAGGTCTACAACACATTAATAAACAGTACTGAAATACTCCCTGCTATAGGTCTACAACACATTAATAAATAGTACTGAAATACCCTGCTATAGGTCTACAAATTATTAATAAATAGTACTGAAATACCCCTGCTATAGGTCTACAACACATTAATAAATAGTACTGAAATACCCTGCTATAGGTCTACAAATACATTAATAAATAGTACTGAAATACCCCTGCTATAGGTCTACAACACATTAATAAATAGTACTGAAATACCCCTGCTATAGGTCTACAACACATTAATAAATAGTACTGAAATACCCTGCTATAGGTCTACAACACATTAATAAATAGTACTGAAATACTCCCTGCTATAGGTCTACAACACATTAATAAATAGTACTGAAATACCCCTGCTATAGGTCTACAACACATTAATAAATAGTACTGAAATACCCCTGCATTAATAAATAGGTCTACAACACATTAATAAATAGTACTGAAATACCCCTGCTATAGGTCTACAACACATTAATAAATAGTACTGAAATACCCTGCTATAGGTCTACAACACATTAACAACAGTACTGAAATACCCTGCTATAGGTCTACAACACATATTAATAAATAGTACTGAAATAATTCACAAACACATTAATAAATAGTACTGAATAACTGCTATAGGTCTACAACACATTAATCAAATAGTACTGAAATACCCCTGCTATAGGTCTACAACACATTAATAAATAGTAATTGAAATACTCCTGCTATATACTCAAACACATTAATAAATAGTATCAAATACCCCTGCTATAGGTCTACAACACATTAATAAATAGTACTGAATACTCCCTGCTATAGGGTCTACAACACATTAATAAATAGTACTGAAATACCCCTGCTATATTCTACAACAACACATTAATAAATAGTACTGAAATACCCCTGCTATAGGTCTACAACACATTAATAAATAGTACTGAAATACCCCTGCTATATAGGTCTACAACATTAATAAATAGTACTGAAATATTCCTGCTATAGGTCTACAACACATTAATAAATAGTAACTGAAATACCCTGCTATAGGTCTACAAACATTAATAAATAGTAACAATACCTTGCTATAGGTCTACAAACACATTAATAAATAGTACTGAAATACCCTGCTATAGGTCTACAACACATTAATAAATAGTACTGAAATAAACCCCTGCTATAGGTCTACAAACATTAATAAATAGTACTGAAATACCCCTGCTATAGGTCTACAACACATTAATAAATAGTACTGAAATACTCCCTGCTATAGGTCTACAACACATTAATAAATAGTACTGAAATACTCCTAGGCTAGGTCTACACTTGCTAGTCTACAACACATTAATAAATAGTACTGAAATACCCCTGCTATAGGTCTACAACATCATTATTAATAAATAGTACTGGAAATACCCTACAAACTATAGGTCTACAACACATTAATAAATAGTACTGAAATACCCATATAGGTCTACAGCACATTAATAAATAGTACTGTCTACAGCACATTAATAAGGGGTACTGAAATACCCCTGCTATAGGTCTACAGCACATTAATAAATAGTACTGGAAATACTGCTATAGAATTCACAACACATTAATAAATAGTACTGAAATACTCCTGCTAGGTCTACAGCACATTAATAACAAAAATTGAAACACCATACATAGGTCTACAATACATTAATAAATAGGCAATTGGAAAGACTATATAGAATCTAAATTACATTAATAAATAGTACGAAATTAATTTCTAAGTGAGAGTCTAGAAACATTAATAATAGTACTAAACCCTGCTATAGGTCTACAACACATTAATAAATTATACTGAAACACTCCCTGCTATAGGTCTACAACACATTAATAAATAGTACTGAAATACCCTGCTATAGGTTTGCCACAACACATATTGTGCATTTAGAAAGCATCAGACCACCTGATCCTTTTTCCACATTTACACATGTTACAGCCTGATGAATGTCATATTTTTCTCCTAATTAATCTACACACAATACCTGTCACGTTTCATCATATTGATGGGACCAAGGCGCAGCGTGATAAGCATACATTCTCCTTTTAATGAAGGAAAACCACGAAACAAAGAAACATGCCACTATCTAACACGAGTGCTGACAGGCAACTACACATAGACAGTAACCCACAAAAACCAAAATAGGATCCCCAATCAGAGACAACGATAAACAGCTGTCTCTGATTGGGAACCAATTCAGGCCACCATTGGACATGATTTGGAAAGGCACACACCTGTTTATATAAGATCCCACAGTTGACAGTACATGTCATAGAGCAAAAACCAAACATGAGGTCGAAGGAATTTTCCGTAGAGCTCCGAGACAGGATTGTGTCTGAGGCACAGATCTGGGGAAGGGACCAAAACATTTCTGCAGCATTGAAGGTCCCCGAGAACACAGCTGCCTCCATCATTCTTAAATGGAAGAAGTTTGGAACCACCAAGACTCGTTCCTAGAGCTGTCCGCCTGGCCAAACTGAGCAATTGGAGGAGAAGGGCCTTGGTCAGGGAGGTGACAAAGAACCCGATGGCCACTCTGACAGAGTTCCAGAGTTCCTCTGTGGAGATGGGAGAACCTTCCAGAAGAACAACCATCTCTGCAGCACTCCACCAATCAGGCCTTTATGGTAGAGTTGCCAAACTGGAACCCACTCCTCATTAAAAGGCACATGACAGCCCTCTTGGAGTTTGACAAAGGCACCTAAGGAACTCTCAGACCATGAAAAACAAGATTCCCACTCTGATGAAACCAAGATAGCACCATTTGGCCTGAATGCCATGCGTCACGTCTGGAGGAAGCCTTGCACCATCCCTACGGTGAAGCATGGTGTTGGCAGCATCATGCTGTGGGAGGTTTCTCAGTGGCAGGGACTGGGAGACTAGTCAGGATCGAGGAAAGATGAATGGAGCGAAGTACAGAGAGATCCTTGATGAAAACCTGCTCCAGAGCACTCAGGACCTCAGACTGGGGTGAAGGTTTACCTTCCAACAGGACATCGATCCTAAGCACACAGCCAAGACAACGCAGGAGTGGCTTCGGGACAAGTCTCTGAATGTCCTTGAGAGGCCCAGCCAGAGTCTGGACTTGAACCTGAACTCTGATCTCTGGAGAGACCTGAAAATAGCTGTGCAGCGACGCTCCCCATCAACCTGACAGAGCTTGAGAGGATCTGCAGAGAAGAATGGGGAGAAACTCCACAAATACAGGTGTTTCAAGCTTGTAAAGTCATACCCAAGAAGACTCAAGGCTATAATCGCTGCCATTAGGTGCTTCAACAATGGACTGAGTAAATGGTCTGAATACAATATGATATCTGTTTTTATTTGTCACCGCGGGGTTGTGTAGATTGATGAGAGGAAAAAAGCTTAGGCGTAACAAAATGTGAATACTTTCTAATGCCACTGCAGCTGTCTCCAACCCTCCCATGCGAGGCTACTTATTGTGCCAAACACTAAACAGATTCAATCAGGTCTGAGAAACTAACTGAAACTAAATAACACAAGAAAAACCCGTCTGAAAACTAACT
>NC_060183.1:3036101-3044258 GCF_021184085.1 Oncorhynchus gorbuscha
AGGGAGTACCAGGTAATATCATGGTAATATACAGGGAGTACCAGGTAATAACATGGTTATATACAGGAAGTACCAGGTAATAACATGGTAATATACAGGGAGTACCAGGTAATAACATGGTTATATACAGGGAGTACCAGGTAATAACATGGATATATACAGGGAGTACCAGGTAATAACATGGATATACAGGAAGTACCAGGTAATAACATGACTAGATACAGGGAGTACCAGGTAATAACATGGATATATACAGGGAGTACCAGGTAATAACATATTTATATACAGGGAGAGTAATAACATGGTTATATACAGGGAGTACCAGGTAATAACATGGCTAGATACAGGGAGTACCAGGTAATAACATGGATATATACAGGAAGTACCAGGTAATAACATGGCTATATACAGGGAGTACCAGGTAATAACATGGCTATATACAGGAAGTACCAGGTAATAACATGGTTATATACAGGGAGTACCAGGTAATAACATGGCTATATACAGGGAGGTAATAACATGGTTATATACAGGGAGTACCAGGTAATAACATGGCTAGATACAGGGAGTACCAGGTAATAACATGGATATATACAGGGAGTACCAGGTAATAACATGGCTATATACAGGGAGTACCAGGTAATAACATGGCTATATACAGGAAGTACCAGGTAATAACATGGTTATATACAGGGAGTACCAGGTAATAACATGGTTATATACAGGGAGTACCAGGTAATAACATGGTTATATACAGGGAGTACCAGGTAATAACATGGTTATATACAGGAAGTACCAGGTAATAACATGGCTATATACAGGAAGTACCAGGTAATAACATGGCTATATACAGGGAGTACCAGGTAATAACATGGTTATATACAGGGAGTACCAGGTAATAACATGGCTATATACAGGGAGGTAATAACATGGCTATATACAGGGAGTACCAGGTAATAACATGGCTATATACAGGAGTACCAGGTAATAACATGGCTATATACAGTAAGTACCAGGTAATAACATGGTTATATACCCAGGAAGTACCAGGTAATAACATGGTTATATACAGGAAGTACCAGAGTAATAACATGGTTATATACAGGAAGTACCAGGTAGTAACATGGTTATACAGGGAGTACCAGGTAATAACATGAATATATACAGGGAGGTAATGACATGGATATATACAGGGGTAGGTAATAACATGGATATATACAGGGAAGTACCAGGTAATAACATGGATATATAGAGGGAGAAGTAATAACATGGCTATATACAGGAAGTACCGGTCATAACATGGTTATATACAGGGAGTACCAGGTAATAACATGGATATATGGGGAGAGGTAATGACATGGCTATACAGGAAGTACCAGGTAATAACATGGCTATATACAGGAAGTACCATGTAATAACATGGCTATATACAGGGAGGGTAGAGACCAGTGTGTGGGTAGAGTCCAGTGTGTGGGGTAGAGTCCAGTGTGTTGGGTAGAGTCCATTGTGTGGGTAGAGTCCAGTGTGTGGGTAGAGTCCAGTGTGTTGGGTAGAGTCCAGTGTGTGGGTAGAGTCCAGTGTGTTGGGTAGAGTCCAGTGTGTTGGGTAGAGTCCTGTGTGTTGGGGTAGAGTCCTGTGTGTGTGGTAGAGTCCAGTGTGTGGGTAGAGTCCAGTGTGTTGGGGTAGAGTCCTGTGTGTGTGGTAGAGTCCTGTGTGTGTGGTAGAGTCCAGTGTGTTGGGTAGAGTCCCGGAGTGCTGTCCAGTGTGTGGTAGAGTCCAGTCAGTGTGGGTAGAGTTCAGTGTGTTGGGGTAGAGTCCTGTGTGGGTAGGAGTCCAGTGTGTGGTAGAGTCCAGTGTGGGTAGAGTCCTGTGTGTGTGGTAGAGTCCAGTGTGTTGGGGTAGAGTCCTGTGTGTGGGGTAGAGTCCAATGTGTAGGTAGAGTCCAGTGTGGGTAGAGTCCAGTGTGGGTAGAGTCCAGTGTGTGTTGGGTAGAGCCCAGTGTGTGGGGTAGAGTCCAGTGTGGGGTAGAGTCCAGTCTAGTGACCTTTTTTGCACTAACTCTTGTACTGATACCCACACACTGGACTCTACCCCATACACTGGACTCTACCCACACACTGGACTCTACCCACACACTGGACTCTACCCCACACACTGGACTCTACCCAACACACTGGACTCTACCCCATACACTGGACTCTACCCACACACTGGACTCTACCCACACACTGGACTCTACCCACACACTGGACTCTACCCCACACACTGGACTCTACCCAACACACTGGACTCTACCCCATACACTGGACTCTACCCACACACTGGACTCTACCCACACACTGGACTCTACCCACACACTGGACTCTACCCACACACTGGACTCTACCTACACATTGACTCTACCCCACACACTAAACTCTACCCACACACTAAACTCTACCCCACACACTGAACTCTAGCCACACACTAAACTCTACCCACACATTGGACTCTACCCCTGTCCTACTCACTGAACTCTACCCGCGTGGACTCTACTGCGGACTCCTACCCTGGTTCCCTACTACACACTGAATTCTACCCAACACACTGGACTCTACCCACACACTACCCACACACTGGACTCTACCCACACACTGGACTCTACCCACACTGGACTCTACCCACACACTGAACTCTACCCACACACTGGACTCTACCACACACTGGACTCTACCCACACACTAAACTCTACCCACACACTGGACTCTACCCCACACTGGACTCTACCCCACACACAGTCTAGTGGGATCAATACACAGTGGAGCCCTCCAGGACTACAGTCTAGTCTAGTGGGATCAATACACAAAAGTGGAGCCCTCCAGGACTACAGTCTAGTGTAGTGGGATCAATACACAGTGGAGCTCTCCAAGACTAAGCAGTCTAGTAGGATCAATACACAGTGGAGCCCTCCAGGACTACAGTCTAGTGATCAATACACAGTGGAGCCCTCCAGGACTACAGTCTAGTCTAGTGGGATCAATACACAGTGGAGCCCTCCCAGGACTACAGTCTAGTCTAGTGGGATCAATACACAGTGGAGCTCTCCAGGACTACAGTCTAGTCTAGTGGGATCAATACACAGTGGAGCCCCCAGGACTACAGTCTAGTGTAGTGGGATCAATACACAGTGGAGCCCTCCAAGACTACAGTCTAGTTTAGTGGGATCATGCAGTGGAGCCTCCAGGACTACAGTCTAGTGCAGTGGATCAATACACAGTGGAGCCCTCCAGGACTACAGTCTAGTGTAGTGGGATCAATACACAGTGGAGCCCCTCCAGGACTACAGTCTAGTGTAGTGGATCAATACACAGTGGAGCTCTCCAAGACTACAGTCTAGTGGGATCAATACACAGTGGAGCCCTCCAAGACTACAGTCTAGTGGGATCAATACACAGTGGAGCCTCCAGGACTACAGTCTAGTGGGATCAATACACAGTGGAGCCCTCCAGGACTACAGTCTAGTGGGATCAATACACAGTGGAGCCCTCCAGGACTACAGTCTAGTGTAGTGGGATCAATACACAGTGGAGCTCTCCAAGACTACAGTCTAGTGGGATCAATACACAGTGGAGCTCTCCAAGACTACAGTCTAGTGGGATCAATACACAGTGGAGCCCTCCAAGACTACAGTCTAGTGGGATCAATACACAGTGGAGCCCTCCAGGACTACAGTCTAGTGGGATCAATACACGGGGGTTAGCCCTCTAGGGAAGACTCCTAACAAATAGGAACATAGGCCCTAATGATCAGTCAGACACGAGGGGAACATCGGACAGAGCTAAATGTGTTTGGGGATCAGTAACCAGAAAGTTGAAAAGCACCCGAGTTAGAGGATGCATGCTCAGTGCTCACACACAGATCAACTTTGTAATCACTGATTTAGAAGGCCTTTGAGTACGACTGGGGAACCCCCATAGTTAGTCATTAGTATAAACCAATTACACAGGTCAGTCACTAGATCAGGGAGGGAGGAGCACCCATAATCAGTAACTAGGGTTTCACCATCACCCTTTACGACCCGTTAGTTAGTTAGTTAGTTAGTTAGTTAGTTAGTTAGTTAGTTAGTTAGTTAGTTAGTTAGTTAGTTCTGAGGGTTGTTGTCATATGTTTTTTCAGTGGCATGAGGACTCTCTGATAAGCAGAGCTGATATTCTCACAGTTTACATTTAAGTCGTTTAGCATACGTACTTATCCAGAGAGACTTACAGGAGCAATTGGGGTTAAGTGCCTTGCTGAAGGGCACATCGGCAGATTTTTCACCTAGTCGGCTCGGGGATTGAAACCAGCAAACTTTTGGTAACTGGCCCAAGGCTGTTAATCTTCGGTAACTGGCCCAAGGCTGTTGATCTTCGGTAACTGGCCCAAGGCTGTTAATCTTCGGTAACTGGCCCAAGGCTGTTGATCTTCGGCAACTGAGATGAGGGAGGATTGTAAAGCTGAAGAGATGAGGGAGGATTGGAAGCTGTAGAGATGAGGGAGGATTGGAAGCTATGGAGATGAGGGAGGATTGTAAAGCTGAAGAGATGAGGGAGGATTATAAAGCTGAAAGAGATGAGGAGGATTGGAAGCTGTAGAGATGAGGGAGGATTGGAAGCTGTAGAGATGAGGAAGATTGGAAGCTGGAAATGAGGGAGGATTTAAAGCTAGAGAGATGAGGGAGGATTTTCTCCCATGTTTTCCTATGCTGCAATATGTCTGTTATTGTTCCATTGAGAGAAGACTTGTCCTACCGACCCAATACAGTGAGGAAGCATGGACAATACTGTGTGCGCTGGCCTCTAAGAGTACCTCGTATGGCTGTCACTTGCCTCTAAGAGTACATCGTATGGCTGTCACTGGCCTCTAAGAGTACATCGTATGGCTGTCACTGGCCACTAAGAGGTCATCGTATGGCTGTCACTGGCCACTAAGAGTACATCGTATGGCTGTCACTGGCTACTAAGAGTACATCGTATGGCTGTCACTGGCCACTAAGAGTACATCGTATGGCTGTCACTTGCCTCTAAGAGTACATCGTATGGCTGTCACTGGCCACTAAGAGTACATCGTATGGCTGTCACTTGCCTCTAAGAGTACATCGTATGGCTGTCACTTGCCTCTAAGAGTACATCGTATGGCTGTCACTGGCCACTAAGAGTACATCGTATGGCTGTCACTGGCCACTAAGAGGTCATCGTATGGCTGTCACTGGCCACTAAGAGTACATCGTATGGCTGTCACTTGCCTCTAAGAGTACATCGTATGGCTGTCAATAGCCACTAAGAGGTCATCGTATGGCTGTCAATAGCCACTAAGAGTACATCGTATGGCTGTCACTAGCACTATCGCAAAGCCCCCCCCTCCTCCCCACTGAGACTGAGACACTCCTAAACTGAGCCGAGACAAACTAACCTACCCCATAGCTAATAGGTTTTACCTCCCCCTCTCAAACACAGGACAAGGACCACCTCTGGCAGGTCACAGGGGCAGCTAGCCTGGACAGATGGGACCCACCATCCACCTACTCCCCAAAAACCTTCCTTTCACATCCCTTGTCCGTCAGCCAGTCTGACGGGACAAACTCCACCACCATCAGAATGGAAATGAGCGTATAATTTGGGCCAGCCCTTTGACGAGAGATCTCAGTCTCCAGAGGGTTAAGAGTTAGGCCAATTAACCCTTATTACAGAAAGAAAGGGCACTTAAATCAGACGGGTAACCCGAGAAGCCTACAGGACCGCAGCAGAGGAATGTCTGAAGGCCTTTAAAGGAGAGGAGACAAAGAGGAAACCTCCTATAGGCTACCCTTAACCTTCAACCTCACAGACAGGAAATTGCAAACTGACAGCCATACGATGTCCTTCTAGTGGCCAGCCTGCTCCCCTGCTCTCCCTCTCTTTCTCCTATTTCTCTCCCTCCCTCTCTCTTTCCTCCTCTCTCTCTCCTATTTCTCTCCCTCCCTCTCTCTTTCACTCTCTCTCTTTCTCCCTATTTCTCTCTCTCCTCTCCCTTTCTCGCTCTCTCTCTCTCTGTTCCTCTCTCACCTCACCTCTCCCTGAGTAGTAGTCATGGAACAGGAAGGACCTCTCCTCTGAGACCAGAGTGCTAATCTCCTCTAGGGTTAATGTGATTACGGTAACAATCACATCAATGACCCGAGGGCCTTTGGGGGATCAGGGATCCAGGATTCCCTTTAAGTCTGCTATCCGACCCGTTCACACGTGAAAACACAGTCCCTGTGACTCCTCTAACCTTAACCTCTTAGCCCCCTAACCCTGTCACACTGAGTAGCCCCTAACTAGACAACACACTGAGCTAACCTCTTTAACCCTGTATACTAGACAACACACTGAGCTAACCTCTTAGCCCTAACCCTGAATACTAGACAACACACTGAGCTAACCTCTTAGCCCTAACCCTGAATACTAGACAACACACTGAGCTAACCTCTTAGCCCTAACCCTGTATACTAGACAACACACTGAGCTAACCTCTTAGCCCTAACCCTGTATACTAGATAACACACTGAGCTAACCTCTTAGCCCTAACCCTGCATACTAGACAACACACTGAGCTAACCTCTTAGCCCTAACCCTGCATACTAGACAACACACTGAGCTAACTTATCCCTAACCCTGCATACTAGATAACACACTGAGCTAACTTAGCCTAACCCTGAATACTAGACAACACACTGAGCTAACCTCTTAGCCCTAACCCTGTATACTAGACACACACTGAGCTAACCTCTTAGCCCTAACCCTGTATACTAGATAACACACTGAGCTAACCTCTTAGCCTAACCCTGCATACTAGACAACACACTGAGCTAACCTCTTAGCCTAACCCTGAATACTAGACAACACACTGAGCTAACCTCTTAGCCCTAACCCTGTATACTAGACAACACACTGAGCTAACCTCTTAGCCCCTAACCCTGTATACTAGATAACACACTGAGCCAACCTCTTAGCCCTAACCCTGCACATACTAGACAACACACTGAGCTAACCTCTTAGCCCTAACCCTGCATACTAGACAACACACTGAGCTAACTTAGCCCTAACCCTGCATACTAGATAACACACTGAGCTAACTTAGCCCTAACCCTGTATACTAGATAACACACTGAGCTAACCTCTTAGCCCTAACCCTGCATACTAGATAACACACTGAGCTAACCTCTTAGCCCTAACCCTGTATACTAGATAACACACTGAGCTAACTTAGCCTAACCCTGCATACTAGACAACACACTGAGCTAACTTAGCCCTATCCCTGCA
The DNA here is from genome assembly GCF_021184085.1 of Oncorhynchus gorbuscha. NCBI lineage: Eukaryota > Metazoa > Chordata > Actinopteri > Salmoniformes > Salmonidae > Oncorhynchus > Oncorhynchus gorbuscha. The sequence goes on from NC_060183.1 coordinate 3,043,403, forward strand.
TACTAGACAACACACTGAGCTAACTTAGCCCTAACCCTGCATACTCGACAACACACTGAGCTAACTTAGCCCTAACCCTGCATACTAGACAACACACTGAGCTAACTTAGCCCTAACCCTGTATACTAGACAACACACTGAGCTAACTTAGCCCTAACCCTGTATACTAGACAACACACTGAGCTAACCTCTTAGCCCTAACCCTGTATACTAGACAACACACTGAGCTAACCTCTTAGCCCTAACCCTGCATACTAGACAACACACTGAGCTAACTTAGCCCTAACCCTGCATACTAGACAACACACTGAGCTAACCTCTTAGCCCTAACCCTGTATACTAGACAACACACTGAGCTAACCTCTTAGCCCTAACCCTGCATACTAGACAACACACTGAGCTAACTTAGCCCTAACCCTGTATACTAGACAACACACTGAGCTAACTTAGCCCTAACCCTGCATACTAGACAACACACTGAGCTAACTTAGCCCTAACCCTGCATACTAGACAACACACTGAGCTAACCTCTTAGCCCTAACCTGAATACTAGACAACACACTGAGCTAACCTCTTAGCCCCTAACCCTGTATACTAGACAACACACTGAGCTAACTTAGCCCTAACCCTGCATACTAGATAACACACTGAGCCTCTTAGCCCTAACCCTGCATACTAGACAACACACTGAGCTAACTTAGCCCTAACCCTGCATACTAGACAACACTGAGCTAACCTCTTAGCCCTAACCCTGCATACTAGACAACACACTGAGCTAACTTAGCCCTAACCCTGTATACTAGACAACACACTGAGCTAACTTAGCCTAACCCTGTATACTAGACAACACACTGAG
>NC_060183.1:3044358-3144358 GCF_021184085.1 Oncorhynchus gorbuscha
CTCCTCCTGCTGTCCTGCTGTCGCGTCCTCTCATTGTTGTATTTTTGTTGTCTTCATCCTTGTAGGTCTGTGTTGGGGTGTTTGTCAGGACGCCCCCCAACAACCCCTCGACATCATGGACATCTTTTCCTCCACTTTCAGTTTGAACAAATATAGGCACTCAACTGCTGTCAGGCTCTGTTTTCCTCTACTGTAGTAATGTCCTCTGCTCTCTCTTCTCCCTATCAGTATACACTACCGGTCTCTCTGTTAAAACATTTTCCTCCTACCTGTTTTCTCTCCCAAGGACCTAACCGGTCTAAGCTCCAGGACATGCTGGCCAACCTGAGGGACCAAGAGGACATGAGTCCCAGAGAACCCTCCTCTTCCCCCCAGGCCCGCTCCAACGCACCCAGGCTCAACGAGCAGCACCAGGACAACCGCTCGGACGAAGGTACACACCTGTTTGTCTCTGTCCCTGGTGTCTCTGTCCCTGGTGTCTCTGTCCCTGGTGTCTCTGTCCCTGGTGTCTCTGTCCCGGGTGTCTCTCTCTGTCCCTGGTGTCTCTGTCCCGGGTGTCTCTCTCTGTCCCGGGTGTCTCTCTCTGTCCCGGGTGTCTCTCTCTGTCCCGGGTGTCTCTCTCTGTCCCGGGTGTCTGTCTCTGTCCCGGGTGTCTGTCTCTGTCCCCGGTGTCTGTCTCTGTCCCCGGTGTCTGTCTCTGTCCCCGGTGTCTGTCTCTGTCCCCGGTGTCTCTCTCTGTCCCCGGTGTCTGTCTCTGTCCCCGGTGTCTCTCTCTGTCCCCGGTGTCTGTCTCTGTCCCCGGTGTCTGTCTCTGTCCCCGGTGTCTGTCTCTGTCCCCGGTGTCTGTCTCTGTCCCCGGTGTCTGTCTCTGTCCCCGGTGTCTGTCTCTGTCCCCGGTGTCTGTCTCTGTCCCCGGTGTCTCTCTCTGTCCCCGGTGTCTCTCTCTGTCCCCGGTGTCTGTCTCTGTCCCCGGTGTCTGTCTCTCTCTCTCTCTCTGTCCCCGGTGTCTGTCTCTGTCCCCGGTGTCTCTCTCTGTCCCCGGTGTCTCTCTCTGTCCCCGGTGTCTCTCTGTCCCCGGTGTCTGTCTCTGTCCCCGGTGTCTGTCTCTGTCCCCGGTGTCTGTCTCTCTGTCCCCGGTGTCTGTCTCTCTGTCCCCGGTGTCTGTCTCTGTCCCCGGTGTCTGTCTCTCTGTCCCCGGTGTCTGTCTCTGTCCCCGGTGTCTGTCTCTCTGTCCCCGGTCTAATCACTCGGGTTTCAAAATTAAGAAAAGGTTCCTAAAGTTTCCTGGTTTTTCTGAATCTTCTCAGTTGTGTCTGCTTATTCCTCTCTGATTGAATCCCCGGTGTCTGTCTCTGTCCCGGGATTTCTGTGGGGGGAAACGGGAATCCTCTCTGGGATTTCTGTGGGGGGAAAGAGGGAATCCTCTAGCTGGTGATTTCTGTCTCTAGCTGGGATTTCTGTGGGAGGAAACGGGGAATCTCTAGCTCTGTGGGGGAAAGAGGGAATCCTCTAGCTGGGATTTCTGTGTCTAGCTGGGATTTCTGTGGGGGAAACCTCTAGGATTTCTGTGGGGGAAACGGGGAATTCTCTCTGGGATTTCTGTGGGGGGAAAAATCCTCTAGCTGGGATTTCTGTGGGGGAAAAGGAATCCTCTAGCTGGGATTTCTGTGGGGGAAACAGTCCTCTAGCTGGGATTTCTGTTCCTGCTGGGATTTCTGTGGGGGGAAACAGGGAATCTCTAGCTGGGATTTCTGTGGGGGGAAAGAGGGAATCCTCTAGCTGGGATTTCTGTGGGGGGAAACAGGGAATCCTCTAGCTGGGATTTCTGTGGGGGGAAAGAGGGAATCCTCTAGCTGGGATTTCTGTGGGGGGAAACAGGGAATCCTCTAGCTGGGATTTCTGTGGGGGGAAACAGGGAATCCTCTAGCTGGGATTTCTGTGGGGGTAAAGAGGGAATCCTCTAGCTGGGATTTCTGTGGGAGGAAACGGGGAATCCTCTAGCTGGGATTTCTGTGGGAGGGGGGAAATTTCTGTGGGAGGAAAGGGAATCCTCTAGCTGGGATTTCTGTGGGAGGAAACAGGGAATCCGCTAGCTGGGATTTCTGTGGGAGGAAACGGGGAATCCTCTAGCTGGGATTTCTGTGGGAGGGGGGAAAGCTGGGATTTCTGTGGGAGGGAATCCTCTAGCTGGGATTTCTGTGGGAGGAAACGGGGAATCCTCTAGCTGGGATTTCTGTGGGAGGAAAGGGGGAATCCTCTAGCTGGGATTTCTGTGGGAGGAAAGGGGGAATCCTCTAGCTGGGATTTCTGTGGGAGGAAAGAGGGAATCCTCTAGCTGGGATTTCTGTGGGGGAAATAAACCCAGGAAACTGTTTTTGGGATTGTTTTCAGAAGTTGGCATTTGCTGTTCTGTCCGTAATATTGTCAGTGTGTCATGTCTTCCTTCCAGGTAGTAACTGTGTGTTTCTCTTCCAGTGGAGGTGCTGACCTTCCCTCCTTCCTCAGGAACGTCCTTCATAATGCGTCCTGATGAGAACATGGAGGCTGAACTGGGACTTGGGGAGCTGGCCGGTCTTACCGTCGCCAACGAGGCTGATAGCTTGGCGTACGACGTAAGTAGCACCTCTTGAGTAGCCTTTGTACTAAAATACGATCACAACTTTCATTCCTGTTCCCAAGAACTCTTTAAGGATAACTGCCACAATGGCTTACCGTCCTGTAGCACTCACATCTGAAGGTACATGACTCGATTACTATGGTGGGAGATTATAGTATGAGTTTTTCAGTACTTCAATGGACCGTGAAGGACATCACATTCCCCCTTATGCACTTAATAAAGACGTGATGAATTGTATTCATGTATTGGAACTAGTGGATATATGGAGGCTTAAATATCAAGCTAGTTGTCTTGACTACTTTCTCGTTTCTCGCGGGCTCCAAATGTTTGATTGGGGACTAAAAGCGGCTCGTCCCGTAAAATAACAGGAATACACATTCCTCGTACAGATTGTCCCACGAGGACATTGGGGACTTGTTTAGAACCAGGACAGAACCATTTAGAACGGACTTTTTCAGAGAAAACATTGGTACAGCAGATCTCCTTATTGTATGGGACACTTTTAAATGTGCCTTCAGAGGCCCTGCAATTCAGTACTCATCTATAAAACAACTATTATTTAGGTCAGAAGAGCTCATATTAACAAGGAAAATGGAAAGACTAACAGAACAGTCAGATGGTAATAAACACTGTAACGTAAAGGCACAGATTAAGACTGACAGAACAGTCAGATGGTAATAAACACTATCGTAGAGGCACAGAATAAGACTGACAGAACAGTTAGATGGCAATAAAAACTATCGTAGAGGCACAGATTAAGACTAACAGAACAGTTAGATGGTAATAAACACTGTATCGTAAAGGCACAGATTAAGACTGACAGAACAGTTAGATGGTAATAAACACTGTATCGTAAAGGCACAGATTAAGACTAACAGAACAGTTAGATGGTAATAAACACTGTATCGTAAAGGCACAGATTAAGACTGACAGAACAGTTAGATGGTAATAAACACTGTAACGTAAAGGCACAGATTAAGACTGACAGAACAGTTAGATGGTAATAAACACTGTATCGTAAAGGCACAGATTAAGACTGACAGAACAGTTAGATGGTAATAAACACTGTATCGTAAAGGCACAGAATAAGACTGACAGAACAGTTAGATGGTAATAAACACTGTATCGTAAAGGCACAGAATAAGACTGACAGAACAGTTAGATGGTAATAAACACTGTATCGTAAAGGCACAGAATAAGTTAGAGGAAAAACAACAAGAAATGGAGGAACTTATTCAAGACAGATCGATTAGATTATAGATTATAAAACATATAGCAATCTGGATGGAATATGGGGAGAAATGCACCAATTCATTTTTCTAATATTCAGCATAGAAATGCTACCAAAAATAATTTACTGAAACTCGTTACAAATTTATTTTATATATATTTTTTATTTTATTTAACTAGGCAAGTCAGTTAAGAACAAATTCTTATTTTCAATGACGGCCTAGGAACAGTGGGTTAACTGGTCTAGGAACAGTGGGTTAACTGGTCTAGGAACAGTGGGTTAACTGGTCTAGGAACAGTGGGTTAACTGGTCTAGGAACAGTGGGATATCTGCTAAATGACTTAAATGTAAATGTAAATAACTGGTCTAGGAACAGTGGGTTAACTGGTCTAGGAACAGTGGGTTAACTGGCCTAGGAACAGTGGGTTAACTGGCCTAGGAACAGTGGGTTAACTGGCCTAGGAACAGTGGGTTAACTGGCCTAGGAACAGTGGGTTAACTGGCCTAGGAACAGTGGGTTAACTGGCCTAGGAACAGTGGGTTAACTGGCCTAGGAACAGTGGGTTAACTGGCCTAGGAACAGTGGGTTAACTGGCCTAGGAACAGTGGGTTAACTGGCCTAGGAACAGTGGGTTAACTGGCCTAGGAACAGTGGGTTAACTGGCATAGGAACAGTGGGTTAACTGGCCTAGGAACAGTGGGTTAACTGGCCTAGGAACAGTGGGTTAACTGGCCTAGGAACAGTGGGTTAACTGCCTGTTCAGGGGCAGAACGCTAGATCTGTACTTTGTCAGCTCGGGGGATACGATCTAGCAACCTAAAGTATTCAGACCCCTTCATTTTGTTACGTTACAGCCTAAAATGGATTCAGTACATTTTCCTCATCAATCTACACACAATACCTGATAATGACACAGTGAAAACAGGAGGGGCGGCAGGGTAGCCTAGTGGTTAGTGGACAGGGTAGCCTAGTGGGAGTGGACAGTGGGTTAACTGGCCTAGGGAACAGTGGGTTAACTAGCCTAGTGGTTGGAGGGGCAGGGTAGCCGAGTAGATCTGTAGTGGTTGTCAGCCTAGTGGGAGTGGAGGGCGGATAGCCTAGTGGTTAGAGTGGAGGGGCCAGGGTAAAGTATTCAGACCCCTAGTGGTTTCATTTGGTTAGAGTGGACAGCCTAAAATGGATTCAGTACAGTGGTTTCCTCAGTGGTCAATGGAGGGGCAATACCTGATAATGACAGGGTAGCCTAGTGGTTAGATGGAGGGGCGGCAGGGTAGCCTAGTGGTTAGAGTGGAAGGGTAGCCTAGTGGTTAGAGTGGAGGGGCGGCAGGGTAGCCTAGTGGTTAGGTGGAGGGGCGGCAGGGTAGCCTAGTGGTTAGAGTGGAGGGGCGGCAGGGTAGCCTAGTGGTTAGAGTGGAGGGGCGGCAGGGTAGCCTAGTGGTTAGAGTGGAGGGGCGGCAGGGTAGCCTAGTGGTTAGAGTGGAGGGGCGGCAGGGTAGCCTAGTGGTTAGAGTGGAGGGCGGCAGGGTAGCCTAGTGGTTAGAGGGGGGCGGCAGGGTAGCCTAGTGGTTAGAGTGGAGGGCGGCAGGGTAGCCTAGTGGTTAGAGTGGAGGGGCGGCAGGGTAGCCTAGTGGTTAGAGGAGGGCGGCAGGGTAGCCTAGTGGTTAGAGGGGAGGGGCGGCAGGTAGCCTAGTGGTTAGAGGGGAGGGGCGGCAGGTAGCCTAGTGGTTAGAGGGGAGGGGCGGCATGTAGCCTAGTGGTTAGAGGGGAGGGGCGGCAGGGTAGCCTAGTGGTTAGAGGGGAGGGCGGCAGGTAGCAGTGGTAGAGGGGGGGCGGCATGTAGCCTAGTGGTTAGAGGGGAGGGGCGGCAGGGTAGCCTAGTGGTTAGAGTAACCGGAGGGTAGCCTAGTGGTTAGAGTTCAAAGCCTAGTGGTTAGCTGGACAGGGTAGCCAAGTGGTTAGAGCGTTGGACTAGCCCCGGAACAGCCAGTTCAAAACCGAGGTACAAATCTGTCGTTCTGCCCCTGAACAGCCAGTTAACCCACTGTTCCTAGACCAGTTAACCCACTGTTCCTAGACCAGTTAACCCACTGTTCCTAGACCAGTTAACCCACTGTTCCTAGACCAGTTAACCCACTGTTCCTAGACCAGTTAACCCCACTGTTCCTAGACCAGTTAACCCACTGTTCCCAGGCCGTCATTGAAAATAAGAATGTGTTCTTAACTGACTTGCCTGGTTAAATAAAGGTAAAATTAAAAAAATAAAAATAAATTGGAGTCCACATGTGGTAAATTCAACTGATTGGACATAATTAGTAAAGGCATACACACGTCTATAGAAAGGTCCTACAGTTGACAGCATGTCAGAGTAAAAACCAAGTCATGAGGTCGAAGGAATTATCCGTAGAACTCAGAGACAGGATTGTGTCGAGGCACAGATCTGGGTGAAAGGAACAAAACATTACTGCAGCATTAAAGGTCCCCAAGAACACAGTGGCCTCCATCATTCTGCAGCATTGAAGGTCCCCAAGAACACAGTGGCCTCCATCATTCTGCAGCATTGAAGGTCCCCAAGAACACAGTGGCCTCCATCATTCTGCAGCATGGAAGGTCCCCAAGAACACAGTGCCTCCATCATTCTGAAATGGAAGAAGTTTGGAACCACCAAGACTCTTCCTAGAGCTGGCCGCACGTCCAAACTGAGCAATCGGGGAGAAAGGCCTCGGGGAGGTGACCAAGAACCTTACCTGACAGAGCTCCAGAGTTCCTCTGTTGAGATGTTTGTTCTTCTGGAAGGTTCTCCCATCTCTCACACAGTCAAGACAACGCAGGAGTGGCTTCGGGACAAATCTCTGAATGTCCTTGAGAGGCCCAGCCAGAGACTGGACTTGAACCTGAACTCTGACCTCTGGAGAGACCTGAAAATAGCTGTGCAGCGACGCTCCCCATCCAACCTGACAGAGCTTGAGAGGATCTGCAGAGAAGAATGGGGAGAAACTCCACAAATACAGGTGTGCCAAGCTCGCTGCCAAAGGTGCTCCAACAAAGTACTGAGCAAAATAATTATGTAAATGTCATATTAAATGTAATGCTTTTTTAATACATTTGCTAAAATTTCTTAAGCTGTTTTTTCTTTGTCATTTTGGGGTATCGTGTTTAGCTTGATCAGGATTTTAAAACGATATTTAGTTAATGTATTGTCCTTTGAAAGGCTGGTAACATCAACTCCATCATCCCAGACACCTTAGACCATTCGAGTTTGCATACTGCCCTTACCCACCTAAATAAGAGTGCTGTTCATTGACTATAGCTCAGCTCACCTCCCTCTGCAACTGGATCCTGGACTTCCTGACGGGCCGCCCCCCAGGTGGTAAGGGTAGGCAACAAAACATCCCCGCCACACTGACCCTCAACATGGGTGTGTGCGAATTCCCATCCTGTACTCCCCGTTCACCCACGACTCCAACACCCTCATCAAGTTTGCGGACAAAACGGCGGTGGTAGACGGCCTACAGGGAGGAGGTCAGTGACCTGGCAGTGTGACACCAGAACAACAACCTCTCCTTAACGTCAGTCAGACCAAGGAGCTGATCGTGGCCTACAGGAAACGGAAGGGCGAGCCACGCCCCCATAGTAGCGGAGTGGGTCGAGAGCTTCCTCGGTGTCCACATCATTCAGGACTTAAAATGGTCCACTCGGTCGTGAAGAAGGCGCTACTGCACCTCTTCCCCCTCCAGGAGGTTGAAGACAATCCTCAGTTCCAAAGCATCAAACCCATCTTGATTGGCTGCATCACCGCTTGGTACAGCAGCTGCACTGCCCTCGATTGGGTGGTGAGTCACTGGGGACGAGCCCCCTGCCGTCCAGGCCCTGTATAACAGGCGGTGTGAAAGGAAGGCCCGGACTCCAGCCATCTCTGCTTCCGCTGAGTATTGACATTACTGATGTCTGAGTATTGACGTTACTGATGTCCTGAGTATTGACATTACTGATGTCCTGAGTATTGACATTACTGATGTCCTGAGTATTGACGTTACTGATGTCCTGAGTATTGACGTTACTGATGTCCTGAGTATTGACGTTACTGAAGTCCTGAGTATTGACGTTACTGATGTCCTGAGTATTGACGTTACTGATGTCCTGAGTATTGACGTTACTGATGTCCTGAGTATTGACGTTACTGATGTCTGAGTATTGACGTTACTGATGTCTGAGTATTGGACGTTACTGATGTCTGAGTATGGACGTTACTGATGTCTGAGTATTGACGTTACTGATGTCTGAGTATTGACGTTACTGATGTCTGAGTAAGTCGCTCTGGATAAGAGCGTCTGCTAAATGACTTAAATGTAAATGTATTGACGTTACTGATGTCTGAGTATTGACATTACTGATGGACATTACTGATGTCTGAGTATTGACGTTACTGATGGACGTTACTGATGTCTGAGTATTGACGTTACTGATGTCTGATGTGAGTATTGTCGCTGATGGATATTAGAGGTCTGAGTATTGCTAAATGACTTAAATGTAAATGTATTGACATTACTGATGTCTGAGTATTGACATTACTGATGGACATTACTGATGTCTGAGTATTGACGTTACTGATGGACATTACTGAGGTCTGAGTATTGACGTTACTGATGTCTGAGTATTGACGTTACTGATGGACATTACTGATGTCTGAGTATTGACGTTACTGATGGACATTACTGAGGTCTGAGTATTGACGTTACTGATGGACATTACTGATGTCTGAGTATGGACATTACTGAGGTCTGAGTATGGACATTACTGAGGTCTGTATATGGACATTACTGAGGTCTGAGTATTGACGTTACTGATGGACATTACTGAGGTCTGAGTATGGACATTACTGAGGTCTGAGTATGGACATTACTGAGGTCTGAGTATGGACATTACTGATGTCTGAGTATGGACATTACTGATGTCCTGAGTATGGACGTTACTGATGTCCTGAGTATTGACGTTACTGATGTCCTGAGTATTGACGTTACTGATGTCCTGAGTATTGACGTTACTGATGTCCTGAGTATTGACGTTACTGAGGTCCTGAGTATTGACGTTACTGAGGTCTGAGTATTGACGTTACTGAGGTCTGAGTATTGACATTACTGAGGTCTGAGTATTGACATTACTGAGGTCTGAGTATTGACATTACTGAGGTCTGAGTATTGACGTTACTGAGGTCTGAGTATTGACGTTACTGAGGTCTGAGTATTGACGTTACTGAGGTCTGAGTATTGACGTTACTGAGGTCTGAGTATTGACGTTACTGAGGTCTGAGTATTGACGTTACTGAGGTCTGAGTATGGCGTTACTGAGGTCTGAGTATGGACGTTACTGATGTCTGAGTATGGACGTTACTGAGGTCTGAGTATGGACGTTACTGAGGTCTGAGTATGGACGTTACTGAGGTCTGAGTATGGACGTTACTGAGGTCTGAGTATGGACGTTACTGATGTCCTGAGTATGGACGTTACTGATGTCCTGAGTATGGACGTTACTGATGTCCTGAGTATGGACGTTACTGATGTCCTGAGTATGGACGTTACTGATGTCCTGAGTATGGACGTTACTGATGTCCTGAGTATGGACGTTACTGATGTCCTGAGTATGGACGTTACTGATGTCCTGAGTATGGACGTTACTGATGTCCTGAGTATGGACGTTACTGATGTCCTGAGTATGGACGTTACTGATGTCCTGAGTATGGACGTTACTGATGTCCTGAGTATGGACGTTACTGATGGACATTACTGATGTCCTGAGTATGGACGTTACTGATGGACATTACTGATGTCTGAGTATGGACGTTACTGATGGACATTACTGATGTCTGAGTATGGACGTTACTGATGGACTGATGTCCTGAGTATGACGTTACTGATGTCCTGAGTATTGACGTTACTGAGGTCTCAGCAGCACTTGAATACTGCACACTAAATGCATTAACAAGAGATGAAAATGATTGCTGTTGACTTCCACACTTTATCTACCCATAATCTACGGCATCCCCCCCCTCCTCAGATGTCCAACAACAAGGATGCCCTGAGGAGGACGTGGAACCCCAAGTTGACCCTGCGGAGCCACTTTGACGGGGTCCGAGGTCTGGCCTTCCATCCCGTAGAACCGGTTCTAGTGACCGCCTCAGAGGACCACACGCTGAAGATGTGGAACCTGCAGAAGACTGCCCCCGCCAAGAAGTAAGACTGACCTATAACTCTCTGTGTCTACTTCACTAAAGTAGAGACTTAGACTAGAGACATTCCCCCGCCGAGAAGTAAGACTGACCTATAACTCTGTGTCTACTTCACTAAAGTAGAGACTTAGACTAGAGACATTCCCCCGCCGAGAAGTAAGACTGACCTATAACTCTGTGTCTACTTCACTAAAGTAGAGACTTAGACTAGAGACATTCCTTTCACCAGGTTTTGGAGTCCAATTGGGGAGAATTGGAATTTCAATTTACTTCCTGAATGTAATAAATCAAATGGAAACTGACTCGATGTCTTGCTCAAAAATGTATTTGACCTTTTCATACAGTCCAGATGGTCTGCAAAGTTCACAGGTCACCATTTGTCTCCGTCTTCATCTCCAGGAATGCCTCTGTAGATGTGGAACCCATGTACACGTTCAGGGCCCACCAGGGTCCAGTGCTGTGTGTTGTGATGAGCAGTACAGGAGAGCAGTGTTTCAGTGGAGGGCTGGACGGCACCATTCAGAGCTGGAACACACCGAACCCTAACCTAGACCCATACGATTCTTACAGTAAGAACAGAGGCCTGGCTGCCTGTATATCTCTCTCTCTCTGTCTCTCTCTGTCTCTCTCTGGCTCCCCTGTGTCTCTCTCTCTGGCTCCCCTGTGTCTCTCTCTCTGGCTCCCCTGTGTCTCTCTCTCTGGCTCCCCTGTGTCTCTCTCTCTGGCTCCCCTGTGTCTCTCTCTCTGGCTCCCCTGTGTCTCTCTCTCTGGGCTCCCCTGTCTCTCTCGGGCTCCCCTGTCTCCCTCTCTCTCTCTCTCTCTCAGGTGGGCTCTCTCTCGCAGGTTGCTCTCTGGCGGTTTCTCTCTTCTTCCCTTTTGTAAAAATCTGTGTAGCTTCCTGGACCCATAGCTTCCTGTAGCATGTTTCCATTGTTTCGAATAGTCTATACGTTGAGCCTGAAACAGGATACTTGTTATTTGGCCATTGGCCCGATTTTACTGCAAGGTATTCTAATTAGTCAGCCACAGGCTAGGGTTGGGGGTTATAAAGACATCATGTCCCTTTGTTCTGTGGAGAAACACTGAGGACAGGGAAGAATAATCATCTACTTCTCAGCATAGCATCTTTGATTTGTTCTCTTTGAATAAACCTATTTTTCTCCACCTGATTTTCTTTTGGGGGTCTGTGATATTGATGAGTAACATCAACTGCTAACACTTTGTCTCTCTCTCAACATGTGTAATAGAGCCATCTGTCCTGCGTGGGGCGCTGTGCGGTCATACTGACTCGGTGTGGGGTCTGGTGTACAGTGGTGTTCATCGGAGACTCCTGTCTTGCTCTGGAGACGGCACCGTCAAACTGTGGGACGCCTCCGATACCAAGCCTGCCCTGGTCACCTTCCAAAATAAAGGTACACGCAGACAGGCTCTGGGACGCCTCCAACACCAACCCAGCACTGGCACACTGTCATTTTTTCCCCTTCCCCCTGTTAATTTTCTGTATTTTGGAATTCATATTAAATCTCTTGGAACTACCCATCCCGGATCCGGGAGAATTGTCATCAACAGAGGTTTCTAAATAAGACTCCCTTCCTGATTGGATTGTTCTCAGGCTTCTAAATAAGAGTCCCTTCCTGATTGGATTGTTCTCAGGCTTCTAAATAAGAGTCCCTTCCTGATTGGATTGTTCTCAGGCTTCTAAATAAGAGTCCCTTCCTGATTGGATTGTTCTCAGGCTTCTAAATAAGAGTCCCTTCCTGATTGGATTGTTCTCAGGCTTCTAAATAAGAGTCCCTTCCTGATTGGATTGTTCTCAGGCTTCTAAATAAGAGTCCCTTCCTGATTGGATTGTTCTCAGGCTTTCACCTGCAATATCAGTTCTGTTATACTCACAGACAATATTATTACAGTTTTGGAAACTTTAGAGTGTTTTCTATCCTAAGCTGTCAATTATATGCATGTTCTAGCATCTGGTCCTGAGAAATAGCCCGTTTTACTTTGGGAATGTTATTTTTTCCAAAAGTGAAAATAGTGCCCCTTAGTTTCAAGAGGTTAACATGGCCTTTGCACTTCATGAATTGTGTTTGTGTGTTCATGATATAAAACTTCTGCGGTGAAATTGACTGATATGGTTGAGTGACTTTTTTAAACGGAATAGTAAGTTAATGTGATGAGTAAAAGGATGTGGTGTTTTAACCCAGAGAATGGCGTGCGTTTGTCTTGCTTCCTGCTTCCTGCTTCAGAATTTGGCGTGCCGTCCTCAGTGGACCTGCTCTGCAGTGACCCCGCCCACATGGTGACATCGTTCACCAGTGGTCGGATTGGCCTGTTCAACATGGAGACACAGCAACTAGTGCTCAGCCTGGAGTCTGCTGCAGATACAGGTAGGTCTGGAGGGAGGAGGGGGAGCAGGAAGAGGGGTGGGAGGGATGTTCAGATTGGCCTGTTAAACAAGGAAGCAATCTCTCCTCTCTCCAGGTACCCGCTGTCAGATCAACAAGGTGCTGAGTCACCCCACCCTACCCATCACCATCACCGCTGAAGAGGATAGACACATCAAGTTCTTCGACAACAACACAGGTTACACAACCATTTTGTTGGTCTACATACAAACGTGTCCTCCGCACAGAACTAAGTAGGATCTCAGTGGTCCTCCATCAGTCCTCTGGCAGTCGTCCAGTTTTTACTCCTCTTGATCCAGTGTGGTTTAACACATCAGTTTGTTTTTAAAAATAGAGTGAGTACACTTAAACTGATGCATTCACAGAAAGCAGAAACGTGTATATAAATGTGTGCATTTTATTTTATATATATATATATATATATATATATAAAATGAACACGTTGTCAATTTGAACTCTTCAGGAAAGCTGATTCACTCAATGGTGGCCCACCTGGATGCTGTTACCAGTCTAGCTGTAGACCCCAATGGTCTCTATCTGATGTCTGGCAGTAAGTAGTGAACAACTCTCAATAACGATTTCTAATATTCTTAGCTAGATATATTTTATTACTGCGTGCAATGGTAGGAGAGTCCCTTATGAGCATATGACAGACCTTATGAAACAGTAGGGGGCCTAGAGCTGAGCCCTGGGGGACACCAGAGCTGTATATTTTATTAAACAGTAGGGCGCCTAGAGCTTAGCCCTGGGGGACACCAGAGCTGTTTACTTTATTAAACAGGAGAAGTCCTAGAGCTGAGCCCTGGGGGACACCAGAGCTGTATACTTTATTAAACAGGAGAGGGCCTAGAACTTTATGTAAACTGCCTTGGCGCCCAACTACTGTTCACCTTCCTCTCCCCTCCCTCAGGTCATGACTGTTCTATTCGTCTGTGGAACCTGGAGACTAAGACGTGTATCCAGGAGTTTACAGCTCACAGGAAGAAGAATGATGAGTCTATCCATGACGTGGCCTTCCACCCCTCTAAGGCCTACATCGCCTCCGCCGGGGCAGACGCTCTTGCCAAGGTGTTCGTATGACGAGGACCAGTCAGCCCACCGACACGGCCTCCCAGCACCAGGGATCAATAGAGACACAGGAGGGGCGGGACCTTAAGAAACGAGCGTGTGAGCTTCCACGCAGACTTCCCCTCATATATCACCTCTCACACTACTGGTTCCCTGTTTTGACTGGTGGATGATGCAGCCAATAGCCACTTCTAAGCCCCAGACTAGGCCCGCCTCCAGAGGGATAGGGCCAGGGCTGTGGTTGGCTCAGAGGTCTGTTGTGGGAACTGCGATTGGGCACAAGGCTTTCTCATCCCTGTGCAATCCAGGCAGGCCCCTGGCCACAAAGACCCTCTTTCTCGAATCTGGGGCCAATGAACACCCACACAGACTGAAACTATTGTCTTCAGACTAACCTTATGGTCTGTCTTCCCTTCACAGCTAGCAAGGGTGTTGAAGACAGACAGACAGGTGTTTTATAGTGTAGACTCACTAGAGAGGTTGAGCACCATGCCCTACCCCCTCATGTTGTCATGCCCATTTCCCCGAACCCCAAGCCCCCCATTTCCCCAATCTCTAGGCCCAGACCTCTCCCTTCAGATCAGGCCGTCTGCTCCCTGGTCCCTCCTTTTCCTCCAAGTCACTTTCAGTGTTGTGTTGGAGATGCTGGCTGGCTGTCTTAGATGAAAGCATCTCGCTTTTCCCCTCTGTCTCCCCGGGCTTGACTCTGTCCCCCCGGGCTTGACTCCGTCTCCCCGGGCTGACTCTGTCTCCCCCCGGGCTGACTCTGTCTCCCCCCGGGCTGACTCTGTCTCTGCCCACCCACCAGCCAGCCAGTTTCTCTCTCTGCTTTCCTTTTAAAAATACTTATTAAAAAATGTGCCTTTGCTTTAAAAAAAAGTCTTGAAACAAAAGTTATTTTACAGAGCATCTGTTTTTGCGGGGGGCAGACAGCGTTGATAGGGAAAGGTTGTCACGATGGTGTCCATTTTAACAAAAATATTGGATGTAGAATTACAAATACGTATAATAAACAAAATATATATTAAGTCTTAAAACTGACTGAGTTTGAGTGCTCTTTTTTTAAATATATATATAAAAAGCATGGGTGAAAAGAAGCCTTGGCCCCAGATCAGTTTGTCCTGTCTTGCCATTGACCATATAAGAGTTGAAAAGAAATGCACTAACAGGTTTGGGACCAGGGTAGAAGGGAATCCGCCAAACAGACGATCAAGTTAATATTTCCTATTTGTTCGAAGAATTCCTTGTTATAAAACTGTACAACAACATGTTTCCCAAAGTAAACCATCTGTTTCTACAATAGGAGTTTTAAGTATGTTGGTCCATCTTTACAATGCCAGCCACTGAGTTTGGCCTGCGGCGTGCTCAGTGGACACTGAGTTTGGCCTGCGGCGTGCTCAGTGGACACTGAGTTTGGCCTGCTGCGTGCTCAGTGGACACTGAGTTTGGCCTGCTGCGTGCTCAGTGGACACTGAGTTTGGCCTGCTGCGTGCTCAGTGGACACTGAGTTTGGCCTGCGGCGTGCTCAGTGGACACTGAGTTTGGCCTGCGGCGTGCTCAGTGGACACTGAGTTTGGCCTGCTGCGTGCTCAGTGGACACTGAGTTTGGCCTGCTGCGTGCTCAGTGGACACTGAGTTTGGCCTGCTGCGTGCTCAGTGGACACTGAGTTTGGCCTGCTGCGTGCTCAGTGGACACTGAGTTTGGCCTGCTGCGTGCTCAGTGGACACTGAGTTTGGCCTGCTGCGTGCTCAGTGGACACTGAGTTTGGCCTGCTGCGTGCTCAGTGGACACTGAGTTTGGCCTGCTGCGTGCTCAGTGGACACTGAGTTTGGCCTGCTGCGTGCTCAGTGGACACTGAGTTTGGCCTGCGGCGTGCTCAGTGGACACTGAGTTTGGCCTGCGGCGTGCTCAGTGGACACTGAGTTTGGCCTGCGGCGTGCTCAGTGGACACTGAGTTTGGCCTGCGGCGTGCTCAGTGGACACTGAGTTTGGCCTGCGGCGTGCTCAGTGGACACTGAGTTTGGCCTGCTGCGTGCTCAGTGGACACTGAGTTTGGCCTGCTGCGTGCTCAGTGGACACTGAGTTTGGCCTGCTGCGTGCTCAGTGGACACTGAGTTTGGCCTGCTGCGTGCTCAGTGGACACTGAGTTTGGCCTGCTGCGTGCTCAGTGGACACTGAGTTTGGCCTGCTGCGTGCTCAGTGGACACTGAGTTTGGCCTGCTGCGTGCTCAGTGGACACTGAGTTTGGCCTGCTGCGTGCTCAGTGGACACTGAGTTTGGCCTGCTGCGTGCTCAGTGGACACTGAGTTTGGCCTGCTGCGTGCTCAGTGGACACTGAGTTTGGCCTGCTGCGTGCTCAGTGGACACTGAGTTTGGCCTGCTGCGTGCTCAGTGGACACTGAGTTTGGCCTGCTGCGTGCTCAGTGGACACTGAGTTTGGCCTGCTGCGTGCTCAGTGGACACTGAGTTTGGCCTGCTGCGTGCTCAGTGGACACTGAGTTTGGCCTGCTGCGTGCTCAGTGGACACTGAGTTTGGCCTGCTGCGTGCTCAGTGGACACTGAGTTTGGCCTGCGGCGTGCTCAGTGGACACTGAGTTTGGCCTGCGGCGTGCTCAGTGGACACTGAGTTTGGCCTGCGGCGTGCTCAGTGGACACTGAGTTTGGCCTGCGGCGTGCTCAGTGGACACTGAGTTTGGCCTGCGGCGTGCTCAGTGGACACTGAGTTTGGCCTGCGGCGTGCTCAGTGGACACTGAGTTTGGCCTGCGGCGTGCTCAGTGGACACTGAGTTTGGCCTGCGGCGTGCTCAGTGGACACTGAGTGTGAAACGTCTCCGAGTAGGGTAAGCATCCCAAATGGCACCCTATTCCCTATATAGTGCACTCATTTTAGGGTCCATAGGTTCCTGGTCTAAACTAGTGCACTATAGGGAATAGGGTGCCATGGTCCTTCTGTAGCTCAGTTGGTAGAGCATGGCGCTTGTAACGCCAGGGTAGTGGGTTCGATCCCCGGGACCACCCATACGTAGAATATATGCACACATGACTGTAAGTCGCTTTGGATAAAAGCGTCTGCTAAATGGCATATATTATATTATTATTATTATTTTGGATGCTATCCCAGAGAGCTGTAATACAATACAATATGTTATGTTCATACAAAAAGCAACCAATTGTTTTTGTTCCACAAATCCATCAAAAGTATCCATGTAACTGATGAGCTATTTTCTCAGACCGTAACGGTCGCTGGTTTGCATATGAAAGTCTGTTCTCATTAAAACTGCTGTAAAATATTTGGTTTCTGTCCATGATTTTGAGAGGGAGAAATTTCACAACCTGTGAATTGAGAGAGCCGGAGGAGGGGAGAGGATGTTTTGATTCTCTCTGATTTTTACAACATTTTCGTTGTAGAGAAATGTAATGATTTTTCCTCCTGTCTCCTCTATTTCCTGTCACTTTCCCCAAACTCTTGTTTTGGAGATCCTGTTTGGAGGATGTTCTTGTTCCCTCATGATTGGGGCTCCCGAGTGTCGCAGCATCGAGGAGTCACTACAGACACCCTGGTTCAGAATCCAGGCTGTACCACAACCCGGCCGTGAGTGGGAGTCCCATAGGGCGGCGCACCATTGGCCCAGCGTCGCCCGGGTTTGGCCCGGTGTAGGCCGTCACTGTAAATAAGAATTTGTTCTTAACTGACTTGCCTAGTTAAAAAAATGATTCCCAGAATCTTCCAACTGTGTTAACTTGGGAATTTTGCAGTTTTTTCTCTTAGTTGTGTGTGTTGTAGGTAATGTTTGGTATAGAACAGGAAGGATGGTATAGAGACAGACCAGTCAGTCCCATGACAAAACTGATACGCTACTAGAATCTAATATCGCTGCACAATATATACAGATTTGAAGTTTTTGCATATGATTACTCTGATAACAAGTACCTCTCTTCTGTCACTGAATAATATCACAACAAGATTTTCTTTTAGATTTATTATAATTTTTATTAAAAATCGCATTTAAAATATTGATCAAATATGTATTGGAAAATGACAAGGCTGTTTAATATTCATATGTACAAACAGGATAAAAAATAAAAACAGGGAGATTATATAAATACTCAGAACAAACCAATATCAGCCATGTGAACTAGAAGGAAGCACATTATATTGGAAGAATAGAGGGAGGAGAGTAGAACTGGGCTTGTGTTCATTAGTCACCCAATGGATGAAAATGGACTGAAACAGGGAGGGACTACTTGAATCTGTCCAATAAGAAACTCATTTTCATTTTTTCCCTTGTTAAATGTTTTTGCTACGATGTGCACTAATGAATACGACCCTGGTTTAGTTTGTGAGGAACAATGTTAAGGTTAAAAGTATTAGTTTGATCTATTTTATAGGTACAGTATCAGAGCTGGTAGAAAACTACAACTTCCTCTTCAAGCGTTTCTTTCATTTGACCATGTGTTAATTTGATCATGTGTTAATTTGACCATGTGTTCATTTGATGTAAATAAAGAGTGAACTGTTCATTTGTTTTGATTAAAAGACAGTTAGGAGCCAGTTAGAGTTCCCAAGTAAGACATGTTTTCTAATTTGAAATGCGAAAAGCTGCTAAAGATGTTACCTGCAGGTTTAAAACTGTGCTAGTTAGCCGCTAACATGCTAAGTCAGAAGTATGGCCCCTTCATGTTTAAACCTGTGCTTGTTAGCTGCTAACATGCTAAATCAGAAGTATGGGTCCTTCAGGTTTAAACATGTGCTTGTTAGCCGCTAACATGCTAAGTCAGAAGTATGGCCCCTTCAGGTTTATAGCTGCACTTGTTAGCCGATAACATGCTAAGTCAGAAGTATGGGTCTTTCAGGTTTAAACCTGTGCTTGTTAGCCGCTAACATGCTAAGTCAGAAGTATGGCCCCTTTAGGTTTATAGCTGCACTTGTTAGCCGCTAACATGCTAAATCAGAAGTATGGGTCCTTCAGGTTTATACCTGCACTTGTTAGCCGCTAACATGCTAAGTCAGAAGTATGGGTCTTTCAGGTTTAAACCCGTGCTTGTTAGCCGCTAACATGCTAAATCAGAAGTATGGTTCTTTCAGGTTAAAACCTGTTCTTGTTAGCTGCTAACATGCTAAATCAGAAGTATGGGTCTTTCAGGTTTAAACCTGTTCTTGTTAGCTGCTAACATGCTAAATCAGAAGTATGGTTCTTTCAGGTTAAAACCTGTTCTTGTTAGCTGCTAACATGCTAAATCAGAAGTATGGGTCTTTCAGGTTTAAACCTGTTCTTGTTAGCTGCTAACATGCTAAGTCAGAAGTATGGGTCTTTCAGGTTAAAACCTGTTCTTGTTAGCTGCTAACATGCTAAGTCAGAAGTATGGGTCTTTCAGGTTAAAACCTGTTCTTGTTAGCTGCTAACATGCTAAGTCAGAAGTATGGGTCTTTCAGGTTAAAACCTGTTCTTGTTAGCTGCTAACATGCTAAATCAGAAGTATGGCCCCTTCAGTTTTTGTGGATTGAGTGTTATATGGCTTTCACTTCCAAAGTTATCAGTCAGCATGTATCAATAACATCCAATCATGACTACAAAACCCAAAGAAAGAACACCAACATGAATTGTCAATCTTGGCACAACATTTTTTTTTTTTTTTAACAGTTTTAACATGCACAATGTCCTTAAAATAAAATCTCTCCTCTATAAAAAAACCCCACAGTATAAACACACATGGTCAAATTCTAATGAGAAGACCATAATGTGGCGTAATTCCCATAATGTGGTCTGATGACTGTCGGTCCTCTTCAAAGATCATTGTCTGCAGTCTTATCCCTTTCAATCTACTGTAAATCACCATATTGTATTTCTGCACTGTGTTATTAGGCCTTAAGAGGGAGTGCCAAGCACCATGTCCCCATAAGGCCATGTCCCCATAAGCACCATGTCCCCATAAGGCTGTCTCTCTAAGCACCATGTCCCCATAAGGCCATGTCCCCATAAGCACCATGTCCCCATAAGGCTATGTCTCTATAAGCACCATGTCCCCATAAGGCTATGTCTCTATAAGCACCATGTCCCCATAAGGCCATGTCCCCAAAAGCACCATGTCCCCATAAGGCCATGTCCCCATAAGCACCATGTCCCCATAAGGCTGTCTCTCTAAGCACCATGTCCCCATAAGGCCATGTCCCCATAAGCACCATGTCCCCATAAGGCTATGTCTCTATAAGCACCATGTCCCCATAAGGCTATGTCTCTATAAGCACCATGTCCCCATAAGGCTATGTCTCTATAAGCACTATGTCCCCATAAGGCCATGTCCCCATAAGCACCATGTCCCCATAAGGCCATGTCCCCATAAGCACGATGTCCCCATAAGGCTATGTCTCTATAAGCACCATGTCCCCATAAGGCTATGTCTCTATAAGCACCATGTCCCCATAAGGCCATGTCCCCATAAGGCTATGTCTCTATAAGCACCATGTCCCCATAAGGCTATGTCCCCATAAGGCTATGTCTCTATAAGCACCATGTCCCCATAAGGTCATGTCCCCATAAGCACCATGTCCCCATAAGGCTATGTCTCTATAAGCACCATGTCCCCATAAGGCTATGTCTCTATAAGCACCATGTCCCCATAAGGCTATGTCTCTCTATAAGCACCATGTCCCCATAAGGCTATGTGTCTCTCTAAGCACCATGTCCCTATAAGGCCATTTCTCTATAAGCACCATGTCCCCATAAGGCTATGTCTCTATAAGCACCATGTCCCCATAAGGCCATGTCCCCATAAGGCTATGTCTCTATAAGCACCATGTCCCCATGAGGCCATGTCTCTATAAGCACCATGTCCCCATGAGGCTATGTTTCTTTATAAGCACCATGTCCCCATAAGGCCATGTCCCCATAAGGCTGTATCTCTATAAGCACCATGTCCCCATAAGGCTATGTCTCTCTAAGCACCATGTCCCTATAAGGCCATGACTCTATAAGCACCATGTCCCCATAACGCTATGTCTCTATAAGAACCATGTCCCCATAATGCCATGTCCCCATAACGCTATGTCTCTATAAGAACCATGTCCCCATAAGGCCATGTCCCCATAACGCTATGTCTCTATAAGCACCATGTCCCCATAAGGCTATGTCTCTATAAGCACCATGTCCCCATAAGGCCATGTCCCCATAAGGCTATGTCCCCATAAGGCTATGTCTCTATAAGCACCATGTCCCCATAAGGCTATGTCTCTCTATAAGCACCATGTCCCCATAAGGCCATGTCTCTCTATAAGCACCATGTCCCCATAAGGCCATGTCCCCATAAGGCTATGTCTCTATAAGCACCATGTCCCCATAAGGCCATGTCTCTCTATAAGCACCATGTCCCCATAAGGCTATGTCTCTATAAGAACCATGTCCCCATAAGGCCATGTCCCCATAAGGTTATGTCTCTCTCTAAGCACCATGTCCCCATAAGGCTATGTCTCTCTATAAGCACCATGTCCCCATAAGGTTATGTCCCCATAAGGCTATGTTTCTCTCTAAGCACCATGTCCCCATAAGGCTATGTCTCTCTCTAAGCACCATGTCCCCATAAGGCTATGTCTCTCTCTAAGCACCATGTCCCCATAAGGCCATGTCCCCATAAGGCTATGTCTCTATAAGCACCATGTCCCCATAAGGCTATGTCTCTATAAGTCCATGTCCCCATAAGGCTATGTCTCTATAAGCACCATGTCCCCATAAGGCTATGTCTCTATAAGCACCATGTCCCCATAAGGCTATGTCTCTATAAGCACCATGTCCCCATAAGGCCATGTCTCTATAAGCACCATGTCCCCATAAAGCTATGTTTCTCTGTAAGCACCATGTCCCCATAAGGCTATGTCTCTAAAAAAAAAAACATGTCCCCATAAGGCCATGTCCCCATAAGGCTATGTCTCTATAAGCACCATGTCCCCATAAGGCTATGTCTCTATAAGCACCATGTCCCCATAAGGCTATGTCTCTATAAGCACCATGTCCCCATAAGGCTATGTCCCCATAAGGCTATGTCTCTCTAAGCACCATGTCCCCATAAGGTTATGTCTCTCTCTAAGCACCATGTCCCCATAAGGCTATGTCTCTCTATAAGCACCATGTCCCCATAAGGCCATGTCCCCATAAGGCTATGTCTCTATAAGAACCATGTCCCCATAAGGCCATGTCCCCATAACGCTATGTCTCTATAAGCACCATGTCCCCATAAGGCTATGTCTCTATAAGCACCATGTCCCCATAAGGCCATGTCCCCATAAGGCTATGTCTCTATAAGCACCATGTCCCCATAAGGCTATGTCTCTATAAGCACCATGTCCCCATAAGGCCATGTCTCTCTATAAGCACCATGTCCCCATAAGGCCATGTCCCCATAAGGCTATGTCTCTATAAGCACCATGTCCCCATAAGGCCATGTCTCTCTATAAGCACCATGTCCCCATAAGGCCATGTCCCCATAAGGCTATGTCTCTATAAGAACCATGTCCCCATAAGGCCATGTCCCCATAAGGCCATGTCCCCATCTATGTCTCTCTAAGCACCATGTCCCCATAAGGCTATGTCTCTATAAGCACCATGTCCCCATAAGGTTATGTCCCCATAAGGCTATGTCTCTCTAAGCACCATGTCCCCATAAGGCTATGTCTCTCTCTAAGCACCATGTCCCCATAAGGCTATGTCTCTCTAAGCACCATGTCCCCATAAGGCCATGTCCCCATAAGGCTATGTCTCTATAAGCACCATGTCCCCATAAGGCTATGTCTCTATAAGTCCATGTCCCCATAAGGCTATGTCTCTATAAGCACCATGTCCCCATAAGGCTATGTCTCTATAAGCACCATGTCCCCATAAGGCTATGTCTCTATAAGCACCATGTCCCCATAAGGCCATGTCTCTATAAGCAC
Source organism: Oncorhynchus gorbuscha (assembly GCF_021184085.1). Taxonomy (NCBI): domain Eukaryota; kingdom Metazoa; phylum Chordata; class Actinopteri; order Salmoniformes; family Salmonidae; genus Oncorhynchus; species Oncorhynchus gorbuscha. The sequence continues at coordinate 3,066,825 of NC_060183.1, forward strand.
CATGTCCCCATAAAGCTATGTTTCTCTGTAAGCACCATGTCCCCATAAGGCTATGTCTCAAAAAAAAAACATGTCCCCATAGGCCATGTCCCCATAAGGCTATGTCTCTATAAGCACCATGTCCCCATAAGGCTATGTCTCTATAAGCACCATGTCCCCATAAGGCTATGTCTCTATAAGCACCATGTCCCCATAAGGCTATGTCCCCATAAGGCTATGTCTCTCTAAGCACCATGTCCCCATAAGGTTATGTCTCTCTCTAAGCACCATGTCCCCATAAGGCTATGTCTCTCTATAAGCACCATGTCCCCATAAGGCCATGTCCCCATAAGGCTATGTGTCTCTATAAGCACCATGTCCCCATAAGGCTATGTCTCTATAAGACCATGTCCCCATAAGGCTATGTCTCTATAAGCACCATGTCCCCATAGGCTATGTCTCTATAAGCACCATGTCCCCATGTCTCTATAAGCACCATGTCCCCATAAGGCCATGTCTCTATAAGCACCATGTCCCCATAAGGCTATGTTTCTCTGTAAGCACCATGTCCCCATAAGGCTATGTCTCTAAAAAAAAACATGTCCCCATAAGGCCATGTCCCCATAACGCTATATCTCTATAAGCACCATGTCCCCATAAGGCCATGTCCCCATAAGGCCATGTCTCTATAAGCACCATGTCCCCATAAGGCCATGTCTCTATAAGCACCATGTCCCCATAAGGCCATGTCCCCATAAGGATATGTCTCTCTCTAAGCACCATGTCCCCATAAGGCTATGTCTCTATAAGCACCATGTCCCCATAAGGCTATGTCTCTATAAGCACCATGTCCCCATAAGGCTATGTCTCTCTATAAGCACCATGTCCCCATAAGGCTATGTCCCCATAAGGCTATGTCTCTCTAAGCACCATGTCCCCATAAGGTTATGTCTCTCTCTAAGCACCATGTCCCCATAAGGCTATGTCTCTCTATAAGCACCATGTCCCCATAAGGCCATGTCCCCATAAGGCTATGTGTCTCTATAAGCACCATGTCCCCATAAGGCCATGTCCCCATAAGGCTATGTCTCTATAAGCACCATGTCCCCATAAGGCCATGTCCCCATAAGGCTATGTCTCTATAAGCACCATGTCCCCATAAGGCTATGTCTCTATAAGCACCATGTCCCCATAAGGCTATGTCTCTATAAGCACCATGTCCCCATAAGGCCATGTCCCCATAAGGCTATGTCCCCATAAGGCTATGTCTCTCTACAAGCACCATGTCCCCATAAGGCTATGTCTCTATAAGCACCATGTCCCCATAAGGCTATGTCTCTATAAGCACCATGTCCCCATAAGGCCATGTCCCCATAAGGCTATGTCCCCATAAGGCTATGTCTCTCTACAAGCACCATGTCCCCATAAGGCTATGTCTCTATAAGCACCATGTCCCCATAAGGATATGTCTCTCTATAAGCACCATGTCCCCATAAGGATATGTCTCTCTATAAGCACCATGTTCCCATAAGGCTATGTCTCTATAAGCACCATGTCCCCATAAGGCTATGTCTCTATAAGCACCATGTCCCCATAAGGCTATGTCTCTCTATAAGCACCATGTCCTCATAAGGCTATGTCTCTATAAGCACCATGTCCCCATAAGGCCATGTCCCCATAACGCTATGTCTCTATAAGCACCATGTCCCCATAAGGCTATGTCTCAATAAGCACCATATCCCCATAAGGCTATGTCTCTCTATAAGCACCATGTCCCCATAAGGCTATGTCTCTATAAACACAATGTCCCCATAAGGCTATGTCTCTATAAGCACCATGTCCCCATAAGGCCATGTCCCCATAAGGATATGTCTCTCTATAAGCACCATGTCCCCATAAGGCTATGTCTCTATAAGCACCATGTCCCCATAAGGCTATGTCTCTATAAGCACCATGTCCCCATAAGGCTTTGTCTCTATAAGCACCATGTCCCCATAAGGCTATGTCTCTATAAGCACCATGTCCCCATAAGGCTATGTCTCTATAAGCACCATGTCCCCATAAGGCTATGTCCCCATAAGGCTATGTCTCTCTAAGCACCATGTCCCCATAAGGTTATGTCTCTCTCTAAGCACCATGTCCCCATAAGGCTATGTCTCTCTATAAGCACCATGTCCCCATAAGGCCATGTCCCCATAAGGCTATGTGTCTCTATAAGCACCATGTCCCCATAAGGCCATGTCCCCATAAGGCTATGTCTCTATAAGCACCATGTCCCCATAAGGCTATGTCTCTATAAGCACCATGTCCCCATAAGGCCATGTCTCTATAAGCACCATGTCCCCATAAGGCCATGTCCCCATAAGGCCATGTCCCCATAAGGCCATGTCTCTATAAGCACCATGTCCCCATAAGGCTATGTCTCTCTAAGCACCATGTCCCCATAAGGCTATGTCTCTATAAGCACCATGTCCCCATAAGGCTATGTCTCTATAAGCACCATGTCCCCATAAGGCTATGTCTCTATAAGCACCATGTCCCCATAAGGCTATGTCTCTATAAGCACTATGTCCCCATAAAGGCTATGTCTCTATAAGCACCATGTCCCCATAAGGCTATGTCTCTCTATGTATAAGCACCATGTCCCCATAAGGCTATGTCTCTATAAGCACCATGTCCCCATAAGGCATGTCCCCATAAGCATGTCCCCATAAGCACCATGTCCCCATAAGGCTATGTCTCTATAAACACAATGTCCCCATAAGGCTATGTCTCTATAAGCACCATGTCCCCATAAGGCCATGTCCCCATAAGGCTATGTCTCTCTATAAGCACCATGTCCCCATAAGGCTATGTCTCTATAAACACAATGTCCCCATAAGGCTATGTCTCTATAAGCACCATGTCCCCATAAGCACCATGTCCCCATAAGGCTATGTCCCCATAAGCACCATGTCCCCATAAGGCTATGTCTCTATAAGCACCATGTCCCCATAAGGCTATGTCTAAATAAGCACCATGTCCCCATAAGGCTATGTCTCTCTATAAGCACCATGTCCCCATAAGGCTATGTCTCTATAAGCACCATGTCCCCATCATGTCCCCATAAGGCTATGTCTCTATAAGCACCATGTCCCCATAAGGCTATGTCTCTATAAGCACCATGTCCCCATAAGGCTATGTCTCTATAAGCACCATGTCCCCATAAGGCTATGTCTCTATAAGCACCATGTCCCCATAAGGCTATGTCTCTATAAGCACCATGTCCCCATAAGGCTATGTCTCTATAAGCACCATGTCCCCATAAGGCTATGTCTGTCTCTATAAGCACCATGTCCCCATAAGGTTATGTCTCTATAAGCACCATGTCCCCATAAGGCTATGTCTCTATAAGCACCATGTCCCCATAAGGCTATGTCTCTATAAGCACCATTTCCCCATAAGGCCATGTCCCCATAACGCTATGTCTCTATAAGCACCATGTCCCCATAAGGCTATGTCTCAATAAGCACCATGTCCCCATAAGGCTATGTCTCTCTATAAGCACCATGTCCCCATAAGGCTATGTCTCTATAAGCACCATGTCCCCATAAGGCTATGTATGTCTCTATAAGCTATGTCCCCATAAGGCCATGTCCCCATAACGCTATGTCTCTATAAGCACCATGTCCCCATAAGGCTATGTCTCAATAAGCACCATGTCCCCATAAGGCTATGTCTCTCTATAAGCACCATGTCCCCATAAGGCTATGTCTCAATAAGCACCATGTCCCCATAAGGCTATGTCTCAATAAGCACCATGTCCCCATAAGGCTATGTCTCTATAAGCACCATGTCCCCATAAGGCTATGTCTCTATAAGCACCATGTCCCCATAAGGCTATGTCTCTATAAGCACCATGTCCCCATAAGGCTATGTCTCTCTATAAGCACCATGTCCCCATAAGGCTATGTCTCTATAAGCACCATGTCCCCATAAGGCTATGTCTCAATAAGCACCATGTCCCCATAAGGCTATGTCTCTCTATAAGCACCATGTCCCCATAAGGCTATGTCTCTATAAGCACCATGTCCCCATAAGGCTATGTCTCTATAAGCACCATGTCCCCATAAGGCTATGTCTCTATAAGCACCATGTCCCCATAAGGCTATGTCTCTCAATAAGCACCATGTCCCCATAAGGCTATGTCTCTATAAGCACCATGTCCCCATAAGGCTATGTCTCTCTATAAGCACCATGTCCCCATAAGGCTATGTCTCAATAAGCACCATGTCCCCATAAGGCTATGTCTCTATAAGCACCATGTCCCCATAAGGCCATGTCCCCATAAGGCTATGTCTCTATAAGCACCATGTCCCCATAAGGCTATGTCTCTATAAGCACCATGTCCCCATAAGGCTATGTCTCTATAAGCACCATGTCCCCATAAGGCTATGTCTCTATAAGCACCATGTCCCCATAAGGCTATGTCTCTATAAGCACCATGTCCCCATAAGGCTATGTCTCTCTATAAGCACCATGTCCCCATAAGGCTATGTCTCTATAAGCACCATGTCCCCATAAGGCTATGTCTCTATAAGCACCATGTCCCCATAAGGCTATGTCTCTATAAGCACCATGTCCCCATAAGGCCATGTCCCCATAACGCTATGTCTCTATAAGCACCATGTCCCCATAAGGCTATGTCTCAATAAGCACCATGTCCCCATAAGGCTATGTCTCTCTATAAGCACCATGTCCCCATAAGGCTATGTCTCTATAAGCACCATGTCCCCATAAGGCTATGTCTCTATAAGCACCATGTCCCCATAAGGCCATGTCCCCATAACGCTATGTCTCTATAAGCACCATGTCCCCATAAGGCTATGTCTCAATAAGCACCATGTCCCCATAAGGCTATGTCTCTCTATAAGCACCATGTCCCCATAAGGCTATGTCTCAATAAGCACCATGTCCCCATAAGCTATGCTATGTCTCAATGTCTCTATAAGCACCATGTCCCCATAAGGCTATGTCTCTATAAGCACCATGTCCCCATAAGGCTATGTCTCTATAAGCACCATGTCCCCATAAGGCTATGTCTCTATAAGCACCATGTCCCCATAAGGCTATGTCTCTATAAGCACCATGTCCCCATAAGGCTATGTCTCTATAAGCACCATGTCCCCATAAGGCTATGTCTCAATAAGCACCATGTCCCCATAAGGCTATGTCTCTCTATAAGCACCATGTCCCCATAAGGCTATGTCTCTATAAGCACCATGTCCCCATAAGGCTATGTCTCTATAAGCACCATGTCCCCATAAGGCTATGTCTCTATAAGCACCATGTCCCCATAAGGCTATGTCCCCTCATGTCTCTATAAGCACCATGTCCCCATAAGGCTATGTCTCTATAAGCACCATGTCCCCATAAGGCTATGTCTCTATAAGCACCATGTCCCCATAAGGCCATGTCCCCATAAGGCTATGTCTCAATAAGCACCATGTCCCCATAAGGTTATGTCTCTATAAGCACCATGTCCCCATAAGGTTATGTCTCTATAAGCACCATGTCCCCATAAGGCTATGTCTCTATAAGCACCATGTCCCCATAAGGCTATGTCTCAATAAGCACCATGTCCCCATAAGGCTATGTCTCTATAAGCACCATGTCCCCATAAGGCTATGTCTCTATAAGCACCATGTCCCCATAAGGCTATGTCTCTATAAGCACCATGTCCCCATAAGGCTATGTCTCTATAAGCATCATGTCCCCATAAGGCTATGTCTCAATAAACACCATGTCCCCATAAGGCTATGTCTCTATAAACACCATGTCCCCATAAGGCTATGTCTCTATAAGCACCATGTCCCCATAAGGCCATGTCCCCATAAGGCTATGTCTCTATAAGCACCATGTCCCCATAAGGCCATGTCCCCATAAGGCCATGTCCCCATAAGGCTATGTCTCTATAAGCACCATGTCCCCATAAGGCCATGTCCCCATAAGGCCATGTCCCCATAAGGCTATGTCTCTATAAGCACCATGTCCCCATAAGGCCATGTCCCCATAAGGCCATGTCCCCATAAGGCTATGTCTCTATAAGCACCATGTCCCCATAAGGCCATGTCCCCATAAGGCCATGTCCCCATAAGGCTATGTCTCTATAAGCACCATGTCCCCATAAGGCCATGTCCCCATAAGGCCATGTCCCCATAAGGCTATGTCTCTATAAGCACCATGTCCCCATAAGGCCATGTCCCCATAAGGCCATGTGTCTCTATAAGCAGCAGAGTATGTGGTGTGTTAAGACAGAAGAAGTAGTCTAGGCATGCTTGATAGTTTTTTCTGTAAGCATGAAGGTTGGGCTCAATTCAAATTTCAGTCAGCCAATTCAGGAAGTGATTTGAATTGAACATTATTATTTTTTTTTAAAGTTGAACTTTACCAATTAATAGTTTATCCTTTGTCAGTTTATTAGGAAGTGGAAAATAAAACCACTTTTTAAAAATGATTACATTTGGAATTTCAGTTTACTTCCTGAATTGACAGCCTTAGATTTGAATTGACCTCAACACAGGTAAGCACCACGGCCAGGTGGTTTTACTTTTTCATCAGTTATGTTACATGATTAGGATTGAGAACATTAAACACTGTTACCAGAACACCAACAACAGTTGAGATCACATGACCAAAGTTGAATCGTTGTGAGCCAATTTTATTAATGTTCCTATGCCCACTGCCTTCAAACCAATAACCTCCCATGGGAATTAAACTATTACCCATTCAGCAACAACTATTACAACAATGTTTCGTTTTGGTAACTTACCGCTAATACATTTTGTAGAGACCCTGTCCTGTCTCCGTAATAGTGCTGCTAATTAGCTTGCGAGGATCCTAATACAAATATCTAACCCCCTCCCTACAGCCCCTAAGCCCCTGTTTCAAAACATTACAGACGTATTCTTCCTTCCTTCCTTGTTTACTTGATATGTAAGCACAGATTTATAAGTATAGGTGTACGTAAGCAAGGTGGGTCTATGGCCCTAGGGGCCCTGTTCAAAAGTAGTGCACTATATGGGGAATAAGGCGCCCTCCCTGCTCAGCTCAGTTGCGTGGCTGTGAGTTGAACTCCTGACAGATGTTATTGACCACCTTGGGGACGAACTTGTAGAGGCTGTCAAACTCGTCTACGAAGTAGGAGTGCTCCTTGTCGGGGTCGGTGGCGATGTATTCCAGCTCGTCCTGCGCTGCCCAGGCGATGCCGATGGAGTACGCTATCACACCTGGAGAGGGAGAGGAGAGAGACGGGTAGTTAGAGACTGGACTATAACAACTGGGTTAGTTTAGACCGGGAGTGGGCCACGTTGGGATTTCCAAATTCGACGGAGGGCAGCACATATTTTTATTTAATCCGATTTGTTCGTAAAGATTATGCCAGGACAAGGCCAGCTATTTGAAATATATAAATATATAAATATATAAATATATAAATATATACGGTGCATTCAGAAAGTATTCAGACCCTTTTGACTGTTTCCACATTTTGTTACAGCCTTATTCTAAAATTGATTAAATGTGTTTTTTCTTATCAATCTGCAACAATATACCATAATGACAAAGTAAATATATTAAAAATCAAAAACATAAGTATTGTTGAAGCCCCTTTGGAAGAGATTACAGCCTCGAGTCTTCTTGGGTATGACGCTATAAACTTGGCACACCTGTATTTGTGGAGTTTCTCCCCATTCTTCTCTGCAGATCCTCTCAAGTTCTGTCAGGTTGGATAGGGAGCATCGCAGCACAGCTATTTCCAGGTCTCTCCAGAGATGATCGATCGGGTTCAAGTCCAGGCTCTGGCTGGTTGGATAGGGAGCATCGCAGCACAGCTATTTCCAGGTCTCTCAGAGATGTTCGATTGGGTTCAAGTCCAGGCTCTGGCTGGTTGGATAGGGAGCATCGCAGCACAGCTATTTCCAGGTCTCTCCAGAGATGTTCGATCGGGTTCAAGTCCAGGCTCTGGCTGGTTGGATAGGGAGCATCGCAGCACAGATATTTCCAGGTCTCTCCAGAGATGTTCGATTGGGTTCAAGTCTGGGCTCTGGCTGGTTGGATGGGGAGCATCGCAGCACAGATATTTCCAGGTCTCTCCAGAGATGTTCGATCGGGTTCAAGTCTGGGCTCTGGCTGGTTGGATGGGGAGCATCGCAGCACAGCTATTTCCAGGTCTCTCCAGAGATGTTCGATCGGGTTCAAGTCAAGGCTCTGGCTGGGCCACTCAAGGACATTCAGAGACTTGTCCTGAAGCCATTCCTGCGTTGTCTTGGCTGTGTGTTTAGGATCGTTGTCCTGTTGGAAGGTGAACGTTCACCCCAGTCGGAGGTCCTGAGCGCTCTGGAGCAGGTTTTCATCAAGGATCTTTCTGTACTTTGCTCCGTTCATCTTTCCCTCGATCCTGACTAGCCTCCCAGTCCCTGTCATTGAAAAACATCCCCACAGCATGATGCTGTCACCACCATGCATCACCGTAGGGATGGTGCCAGATTTCCTCTAGATGTGACGCTTGGCATTAAGACCAAAGAGTTCAGCCGTGGTGTCATCAGACCAGAGAATCTGGTTTCTCATTGTCTGAGAGTCTTTTAGGTGCATTTTTAGCAAACTCATTTTACTGAGGAGTGGCTTCCATCTGGCCACTCTACCACAAAGGCCTGATTGGTGCTGCAGAGAGAGTTGTCCTTCCAGAAGGTTCTCCCTTCTCCACAGATGAACTCTGTCTGAGAGACCATTGGGTTCTTGGTCACCTCCCTGACCAGGGCCCTTGTCTTGATGGTTCCAAACTTCTTCCATTTAAGAATGATGGAGGTCACTGTGTTCTTGGGGACCTTCAATGCTGCAGACATTTTTTGGTACCCTTCTCCAGATCTGTGCCTCGACACAATCCTGAGTTCAGAGTTCTACAGAGAATTCCTTTGACCTCATGGCTTGGCTTTTGCTCTGATATCTACTGTCAACTGTGGGACCTTATATAGACAGGTGTTTGACATTGCTGCTATAACAGCCTCCACTCTTCTGGGAAGGCTTGCCACTAGAACATTGGAACATTGCTGCAGGGACTTGGTTCCATTCTGCCACAAGAACATTAGTGAGGTTGGGCACTGATGTTGGGTGATTAGGCTTGGCTTGCAGTCTGTGTTCCAATTCATCCCGAAGGTGTTCGATGGGGTTGAGGTCAGGGCTCTGTGCAGGCCAGTCAAGTTCTTCCACACCGATCTCAACAAACCATTTCTGTATAGACCTCACTTTGCACAGCGGCATTGTCATGCTGAAACAGGAAAGTTTGGAAGCACAGAATAGTCTAGAATGTCATTGTATGCTGTAGCGTTAAGATTTCCCTTCACTGGAACTAAGGGGCCTAAACCATGAAAAACAGCTCCAGACCATTATTCATCCTCCACCAAACTTTACAGTTGGCACTATGCATTGGGGCCGGTAGGGTTCTCGTGGCATCCGCCAAACCCAGATAAGTCCGTAGGACTGCCAGAGGGTGAAGCGTGATTCATCACTCCAGGAAACCCGTTTCCACTGCTCCAGAGTCCAATGGCGGCGGGTGTTACACCATGTGCATGGTGATCTTAGGCTTATGTGCGGCTGCTCGGCCATTGAAACCCATTTCATGAAGCTTCCGATGAACAGTTCTTGTGCTGACATTGCTTCCAGAGGCAGTTTGGAACTCGGTGGTGAGTGTTACAACCGAGGACAGACTATATTTACGCGCTACGTGCTTCAGCACTCAGAGTCCCATTCTGTGAGTTTGTGTGGCCTATCACTTCGCGGCTGAGCCGTTGATGCTCCTAGACGTTTCCACTTCACAATAACAGCACTTACAGTTGACCAGGGGCAGCTCTAGGAGTGCAGACATTTGACGAACTGACTTGTTGGGAAGGTGACATCCTATGACTGTGCCACGTTGAAAGTCACTGAGCTCTTCAGTAAGGGACATTCTACTGCCAATATTTGTCTATGGAGATTGCATGGCTGTGTGGTCAATTTAATGCACCTGTCAGCTACGGGTGTGGCTGTAATAGCCAGATCCACTAACCTGATGGGGTGTGTGTTATCTGGGGCGGCAGGGTAGCCTAGTGGTTAGAGCGTTGGCTAGCAGCCGAAAGGTTGCAAGTTCAAATCCCTGAGTTGACAAGGTACAAATCTGTCGTTCTGCCCCTGAACAGCCAGTTAACCCACTGGTCCTAGACCAGTTAACCCACTGTTCCTAGACCAGTTAACCCACTGTTCCTAGGCCGTCATTGAAAATAAGAATTTGTTCATAACTGACTTGCCTAGTTAAATAAAAATCTTTGACCAACATGTGAAATCTATAGATTAGGACCTGATGAATGTATTTCAATTGACTGATTTCCTTATGAGTTGTAACTCTTTGGATTGTTTGCGTGGTGCATTTATATTTTTGTTCAGCGGAGTTTTCATTACATTTCAATTTGGTTTCACACCAACTGAGCTTTCATTTAGTTTCCCATATGAATAAATAATAAAATAGCAATCCAAAATTATCCACCAGCATGATGCTAAATTACCTTCATATCGAGGTGCTTTTTCTTAGAGGAGCCCCCCCCCATTGGCCAGATTTTCTGACCACACCAATCAACCTCTGACCCCTCACCTTGGCGATGGACGGCCAACGCTGGAGCTCTGACATCATCGTAGCTCCTCCCGTCGGTGATAACGATCATGATCTTGCGTTTGTTGGGTTTGGACTTGCTGAACAGCTGCTCTGCTGCGTAGGTGATAGCCGCTCCAGTGCTGGTCCCGCCACTCCAGTAATTAATCCTCTTTATGGCGTTAAGCAGATCGGCCTTGTTGTTGTGTTGGCCGAAGGCAAACTCCAGCCGTTGTTCGTACGTATACTGTACTGCGCCGACTCGTGTGTCCGTGTCCGATATCTCAAACTCCCGCGTGATGTTAGCGACGAACTGCAGGACGGTCCGGAAGTTCCCGGTGCCCACAGAGCTGGATCCATCGATGACGAAGGCGATGTCGTTTGCGTTAAGGCAGGTCTTGCTGCAGACGAGACGGTCGGTGTCGCACACGCGCTTGACAAGGGGTTGGACTGCCTTACGCAAGGCGAACCAGCTCGACACGGGTAGGGAGTAGAAACCGTTGGTTCGACACACCGCCTGTTGAGAGATGAGAGAAGATGAGGTGGTTGGGCAGGGTTTCATGAAGGGACAGGGCTCAAATTGTGAGGGAATTGGAAGCGGATGTACGCATTGCATAGTCAGGGGTGAATTGGAAGCAGCTGTATGTGTTAACATAGCTATGGGTGACCCAGTGACCATCGTCTCTATTTACCTTGTCCACAAAGTTCGGCTCCACCACATTCTGCTTCTCGTTCTCGTCGGGTCCCTCGATGGTCACAAAGAAGATGTTGATACCAGACTCTCTGGCCTGGCGTGATGCCTCCTCTACCTTGTCGGTTGGCCAGCCGTCTACCAGAACCACAGCCACGTTGGGCGCTCCGCCCCGGTTACCGTTGGCGTCGCTGAAGTAATGTTTGTTGATATAGGACAGGGCCTTCCCTAGGAGAACACCGGGGGGCAGCAGAGCGCTTAACAGACAGACAGCTGAAGCAATGTTTGTTGATATAGGACAGGGCCTTCCCTAGGAGAACCGGGGGACAGCAGAGCGAAACAGACAGACAGCTGCAATAGTATTTGTTGAAAAACCATGAAAAACAGCCCCAGACCTTTATTCCTCCACCAAACTTTACAGTTGGCACTATGCATTGGGGCAGGTAGCGTTCTCCTGGCATCTGCCAAACCCAGATTCAATTTTATACACCTGTCAGCAACGGGTGTGGCTGAAATAATCCACTAATTTGAAGGGATGGCCACATACTGCTAAATGACTTAAATGTAAATGTAAATGTATATATAGCATAGTTTGATAATACAGGAGAGGGCCTTCCCTAGGAGTACAGCAGGGGGCAGCAGAGAGGTGGTTAATATAGACAGACAGACAGACAGACACAGCTGAAGTAGTTTAATATAGGAGGGCCTTCCCCAGGAGTACAGCAGGGGGAGGCAGAGAGGTGGTTAATATAGACAGACAGACAGACAGACACAGCTGAAGTAGTTTAATATAGGAGGGCCTTCCCCAGGAGTACTGCAGGGGGGGAGGCAGACAGACAGACACAGCTGGTTTAATATAGACAGACAGACAGACAGACAGACAGACACAGCTGAAGTAGTTTAATATAGGAGGGCCTTCCCCAGGAGTACAACAGGGGGCAGCAGAGAGGTGGTTAATATAGACAGACAGACAGACACAGCTGAAGTAGTTTAATATAGGAGAGCCTTCCCCAGGAGTACAGCAGGGGGCAGCAGAGAGGTGGTTAAGACAGACAGACAGACAGACAGACACAGCTGAAGTAGTTTAATATAGGAGAGCCTTCCCTAGGAGTACAGCAGGGGGCAGCAGAGAGGTGGTTAAGACAGACAGACAGACACAGCTGAAGTAGTTTAATATAGGAGTGCCTTCCCCGGGAGTACAGCAGGGGGCAGCAGAGAGGTGGTTAAGACAGACAGACAGACACAGCTGAAGTAGTTTAATATAAGAGGGCCTTCCCTAGGAGTACAGCAGGGGGCAGCAGAGAGGTGGTTAATATAGACAGACAGACACAGCTGAAGTAGTTTAATATAGGAGGGCCTTCCCTAGGAGTACAGCAGGGGGCAGCAGAGAGGTGGTTAAAACAGACAGATATAAAACACACAATATGTTTCTGTAAACACATGCACACAACAGAGTCCGTTAAAATGGAATGTTTTGTTCTAAACTATACCTTCCAGTGAGTGTTATAATCTAAGAAGTGGTAGGAACACCTGTTTCCAGTAGCCTATTTCTTCTATTGAACCCTTATTTAACCAGGTGAGTTGACTGAGAAGACGTGATATTACAGTATCCATTTAGAAAGCAGAAGCGGTTGATCATCTTGCATCTCATTGTTGGTGGTCTGTACTCTCTTGGCCAGGGGGTTTCACGTGGAAAAACATAGCAATCTCAATGTGACTTCCTTCTTTAAGTAAAGGACACATAACTACCGAAGACTAGAAACATCTGTGAGTATATTGTGAAGATATGTTGCTGATGAGAACGGAGACGAATGCAGTGGCTAACTGGCACATTGATTAGAGGGGAGGTTATATTCTGTAAACACACACAACCCTATTTGTATCCAACTGCAATGTTTAGCAGAGTCACAAAGACCGCACGAGGCATCAAATGAAAGGAAACCATCGCTTCCTGACAGTAGTCTGACCCCTGGCCAGTCAGGGCTGGTAGAACCAAATGCCTTTGGTCAGGAGGCCAGGAGTAAAACACTGTTATTTAACACAGTGTCTAGGGTCGGATTTAGATTTAATTGCAGTCTCTCGGGGATGTGAAAATGTGGTAAAGATTTTGTGAAACAAGCGATAATTGTGTCCCTTTTCCCTTTCGCACTTAAGTGTGTGGTCTTGTGGCCATGGTGTCTCCCGGCTGTACACTCGTAGAAAAATGGGTTCCAAAAGGGTTCCAAGATGGTTCTAAAAGGGTTCCCCAAGGGTTCTAAAAGGTTTCCAAAATGGATCCAAAAGGGTTCCAAAATGGTTCCAAAATGGTTCCAAAAGGGTTCTAAAAGGGTTCTAAAAGGGTTCCAAAATGGATCCAAAAGGGTTCTAAAAGGGTTCTAAAAGGATTCTAAAAGGATTCTAAAAGGGTTCTTCGGGCATTTTGTTGTTGTTCCCCATAGGATAACAGTTTTTGGTTCCAGGTAGAACCCTTTTGGGTTCCACGTAGAACCCCTCTACCCAGAACCAAAACAGGTTCTTCAAAGGGTTCTCCTATGGTGACAGTTGAAGAAACCTTTTTAGGTTTTAGATATTTATTACATTTATGTATTCCACCTTTATTTAACCAGGTAGGCTAGTTGAGAACACCTTTATTTAACCAGGCAGGCTAGTTGAGAACACCTTTATTTAACCAGGTAGGCCAGTTGAGAACACCTTTATTTAACCAGGTAGGCTAGTTGAGAACACCTTTATTTAACCAGGTAGGCTAGTTGAGAACACCTTTATTTAACCAGGTAGGCTAGTTGAGAACACCTTTATTTAAACAGGTAGGCTAGTTGAGGACAAGTTCTCAATTACAACTGTGACCTGGTCAAGATAAAGCAAAGCACTGTGACACAGACAACAACACAAACATACAGTCAATAAAACAATAGAACAAGTCTATATACAGTGTGTGCAAATGATAAGGGAGGTAAGGCAATAAATAGGCCATGGTGGCAAAGTAATTACAATATAGCATTAACACTGGAGTGAAATTACAATGTAGCAAGTAAACACTGGGGTGATAGATGTGCAGAAGATGAGTGTGCAAGTAGAGATACTGGGGTGCAAAGGAGCAAGATAAATAAAATAGATAACAGTATGGGGATGAGGTATTTGGATGGGCTATTCACAAGATGGGCCATGAGCAGTGATCTGTGAGCTGCTCTGACAGCTGGTGCTTAAAGCCAGCGAGGAAGATATGAGTTTCCAGCTTCAGTGATTTTTGCAGTTTGTTCCAGTAATTGGCAGCTGAGAACTGGGGGAGGAAGCACCTTTCTTTCTAAGAGTGTAGACTAGGTCAGTGGTAGCCCAATTTGTAATTTTATTTTTAGGAACTCAGTCCAGCTTTAAACTTCCTCTTGAAAGTTGTAGGTAGTAGAATACACAAGGCTGGATGTTCCTCGATGTGGGAATACCGTGGAGCCTCTGCTCTCTACTAAATACCTGGTCACTGTGGAGCCTCTGCTCTCTACTAAATACCTGGTCACTGTGGAGCCTCTGCTCTCTACTAAATACCTGGTCACTGTGGAGCCTCTGCTCTCAACTAAATACCTGGTCACTGTGGAGCCTCTGCTCTCAACTAAATACCTGGTCACTGTGGAGCCTCTGGTCTCATCTAAATACCTGGTCACTGTGGAGCCTCTGCACTCAACTAAATACCTGGTCACCGTGGAGCCTCTGCTCTCAACTAAATACCTGGTCACCGTGGAGCCTCTGCTCTCAACTAAATACCTGGTCACCGTGGAGCCTCTGCTCTCAACTAAATACCTGGTCACCGTGGAGCCTCTGCTCTCAACTAAATACCTGGTCACCGTGGAGCCTCTGCTCTCTACTAAATACCTGGTCACCGTGGAGCCTCTGCTCTCAACTAAATACCTGGTCACCGTGGAGCCTCTGCTCTCTACTAAATATCTGGTCACCGTGGAGCCTCTGCTCTCTACTAAATACCTGGTCACCGTGGAGCCTCTGCCCTCAACTAAATACCTGGTCACCGTGGAGCCTCTGCTCTCTACTAAATACCTGGTCACTGTGGAGCCTCTGCTCTCTACTAAATACCTGGTCACTGTGGAGCCTCTGCTCTCTACTAAATACCTGGTCACTGTGGAGCCTCTGCACTCAACTAAATACCTGGTCACCGTGGAGCCTCTGCTCTCAACTAAATACCTGGTCACCGTGGAGCCTCTGCTCTCAACTAAATACCTGGTCACTGTGGAGCCTCTGCTCTCAACTAAATACCTGGTCACAGTGAAGCCTCTGCTCTCTACTAAATACCTGGTCACTGTGGAGCCTCTGCTCTCAACTAAATACCTGGTCACCGTGGAGCCTCTGCTCTCTACTAAATACCTGGTCACTGTGGAGCCTCTGCTCTCAACTAAATACCTGGTCACTGTGGAGCCTCTGCTCTCAACTAAATACCTGGTCACTGTGGAGCCTCTGCACTCAACTAAATACCTGGTCACCGTGGAGCCTCTGCTCTCTACTAAATACCTGGTCATCGTGGAGCCTCTGCTCTCAACTAAATACCTGGTCACCGTGGAGCCTCTGCTCTCAACTAAATACCTGGTCACTGTGGAGCCTCTGCTCTCTACTAAATACCTGGTCACCGTGGAGCCTCTGCTCTCTACTAAATACCTGGTCACTGTGGAGCCTCTGCTCTCTACTAAATACCTGGTCACCGTGGAGCCTCTGCTCTCTACTAAATACCTGGTCACTGTGGAGCCTCTGCTCTCTACTAAATACCTGGTCACTGTGGAGCCTCTGCTCTCTACTAAATACCTGGTCACCGTGGAGCCTCTGCTCTCAACTAAATACCTGGTCACCGTGGAGCCTCTGCTCTCAACTAAATACCTGGTCACCGTGGAGCCTCTGCTCTCTACTAAATACCTGGTCACCGTGGAGCCTCTGCTCTCAACTAAATACCTGGTCACCGTGGAGCCTCTGCTCTCAACTAAATACCTGGTCACCGTGGAGCCTCTGCTCTCAACTAAATACCTGGTCACCGTGGAGCCTCTGCTCTCTACTAAATACCTGTATGTTGTTCTGTCATTGATTGTTATGTCCGTGTGTACTATTTTCTCTCTCTATTTTTTACAATGATTTTAGTACAATACAGTTTTTAATTTATTGAATTGATTTATTGACCAACTCACCTACATTGGACATCCCTCCCTTCTGTGTGATCTTGTCTATGGCAGGTTTCAGCTCTCTGGAGTTAGTGTAGGCCTTCAGACTGAACTCTGTGACAGGATCGTCTCTGTGGCGACAACAACAACAACAACAACAACATGCATTTCAGAAAGGAAGGAACGAGAAGAGAAGAAACAGATTGAGGCAGAAACAGGAGAGAACCTAAGAGAATGCCATACCTACTGGTCACTGGTTGAATCAACGTTGTTTCCACATTGAACCAACGTGGAATTGAACTACCTACCATTGAATTGATGTCTGTGCCCGGTGGGTAGCCACAGGTTCAGTGAGGTTAGGACTACCCCATAAACTTACCTGTCAGGTCCATAATTATTGACACCCTTGATAAAGACTGGATCAAATACATTATTCAAATACTGAGCTGGACTGTATGTGTGTGTGTGTGTGTGTGTGTGTGTGTGTGTGTGTGTGTGTGTGTGTGTGTGTGTGTGTGTGTGTGTGTGTGTGTGTGACCTTTGTTTAACTAGGCAAGTCCGTTAAGAACAAATTCTTATTTATTTACAACGACAGCCTACCCCGGCCAAACCCGGACGACAGCCTACCCCGGCCAAACCCGGACGACGGCGTACCCCGGCCAAACCCGGACGACGCTGGGTCAATTGTGCGCCGCCTTGCGGGACTCCCAATCACGGCCGGATGTATGCTTTTTTTTGTTGTGGAAAATTATATTTTATACTAATACAATCGCTCAATGAAATAGATTTTGTCCAACAAGTAGTATTTTTTTCCTTTCTCTAAATGATTATTTCAATACCTTTCAATAACTCACTTTGCAAGGATAATGGCACTGAGCCTTTTTCTAAAATGTTTTATGAGATTCTAGAACACATTGGGAGGGATCTTAGAGCATTCAGCCATACAGAATCTGATTGGAGAACAAATTGGGAGGGATCTTAGAGCATTCAGCCATACAGAATCTGATTGGAGAACACATTGGGAGGGATCTTAGAGCATTCAGCCATACAGAATCTGATTGGAGAACACATTGGGAGGGATCTTAGAGCATTCAGCCATATAGAATCTGATTGGAGAACACATTGGGAGGGATCTTAGAGCATTCAGCCATACAGAATCTGATTGGAGAACAAATTGGGAGGGATCTTAGAGCATTCAGCCATACAGAATCTGATTGGAGAACACATTGGGAGGGATCTTAGAGCATTCAGCCATACAGAATCTGATTGGAGAACACATTGGGAGGGATCTTAGAGCATTCAGCCATATAGAATCTGATTGGAGAACACATTGGGAGGGATCTTAGAGCATTCAGCCATACAGAATCTGATTGGAGAACACATTGGGAGGGATCTTAGAGCATTCAGCCATATAGAATCTGATTGGAGAACACATTGGGAGGGATCTTAGAGCATTCAACCATACAGAATCTGATTGGAGAACACATTGGGAGGGATCTTAGAGCATTCAGCCATACAGAATCTGATTGGAGAACACATTGGGAGGGATCTTAGAGCATTCAGCCATACAGAATCTTTGCCTCTTAATTCAAATTCAAGCCACGGGTTAGTGGGGTTTACTCACCCGTATTGGATCATATATATATTTAGGGGTTACTCACCCGTATTGGATCATATATATATTTAGGGGTTACTCACCCGTATTGGATCATATATATATTTAGGGGTTACTCACCCGTATTGGATCATATATATATTTAGGGGTTACTCACCCGTATTGGATCATATATATATTTAGGGGTTACTCACCCGTATTGGATGACGCCCATCATGGGTCCGGCCATGCCCACGTTGATGACCTGTGCCACCTCAGCCAGGAAGTCCTTCTGGATCTTAAAGCGACGCTTCCCAATACTCCAGCTACCGTCCATCAGCCATGCTATGTCAACTTTACAGTCTGCCAATCAATCAATTAATCAATCAATCAATGTGATATCCCAATACTCCAGCTACTGTCCATCAGCCATGCTATGTCAACTTTAGTCTGCCAATCAATCAATCAATCAATCAATCAATCAATCAATCTGATATCCCAATACTTGAACTACAGTCCATTACCCACGCTATGTCTACCTTACAATCAATCAATCAATGTGATATCATAGGGCTTATAGTTTATAACACATAAACAGCTATCCCGTCTAGTCCCAGTTCTGTTTGTGCTGTCGTGACAACTACGGTGTGTGTGTGTGTGTGTGTGTGTGTGTGTGTGTGTGTGTGTGTGTGTGTGTGTGTGTGTGTGTGTGTGTGTGTGTGTGTGTGTGTGTGTGTGTGTGTGTGTGTGTGAACATACTTGGGTCTCCCTGAGTAACAGGCTCTGGGTTGGCCCGGGGTAGTGAGTCCTGCTCTCTCACACTGAAACCTGATGACAGACAGAACAGAAGATGACAGACAGAAGAGAAGATGACAGACAGAAGAGAAGATGACAGAACAGAAGAGAAGATGACAGATAGAACAGAAGGTGACAGACAGAAACGAAGGTGACAGACAGAAACGAAGATGACAGACAGAACAGAAGATGACAGAACAGAAGAGAAGATGACAGACAGAAGAGAAGATGTCAGACAGAAACGAAGATGACAGACAGAACAGAAGATGACAGACAGAACAGAATATGACAGACAGAAGAGAAGATGACAGACAGAACAGAAGATGACAGACAGAAACGAAGATAACAGACAGAACAGAAGATGACAGAAACGAAGATGACAGACAGAACAGAAGATGACAGACAGAAACGAAGATGACAGACAGAAACGAAGATGACAGACAGAACAGAAGATGACAGACAGAAGAGAAGATGAGACAGAAGAGAAGATGACAGACAGAAACGAAGATGACAGTCAGAAACGAAGATGACAGACAGAACAGAAGATGACAGACAGAAGAGAAGATGACAGACAGAAGAGAAGATGACAGAACAGAAGAGAAGATGACAGACAGAACAAAAGATGACAGACAGAACAGAAGATGACAGACAGAACAGAAGATGACAGAAAAAAGATGACAGAACAGAAGAGAAGATGACAGACAGAACAGAAGATGACAGAAACGAAGATGACAGACAGAACAGAAGATGACAGAAATGAAGATGACAGACAGAAACGAAGATAACAGAGTACAAGCATGTCAAACATCACATAGAGAAGACAATGCTGAACATAAAGGAATGTCATCATGCTTTTACCAACTGAGACATTACAAGATAACAGACCACATCTAATTCTATTCATTATATATTTGAGATCTCAACTTCTTGTTCTGGTGAGCCATATATATTTCTGTCTAACCGTTAGTCGCTGTTAGTCGCTATCGTTTTCCAGGCCTGAGTTGTTGGATGCAACGGACTGCAAATTAATTACTTAAAAATCTTACAATGTGATTTTATGGATTCTTGTTTTAGATTCCGTCTCTCCTACAGTTGAAGTGTACCTATGATAAAAATGACAGACTTGCTTTGTAAGTAGGAAAACCTGCAAAATAAGCAGTGTATCAAATACTTGTTCTCTCCACTGTATATACAACATATTTTAGAGGCACACGTAGCCTACATATCAATACATACACACAAACTATCTAGGTCCAATAGGGGAGAGGCGTTGTGCCGCGAGGTGTTGCTTTATCTGTTTTTTGAAACCAGGTTTGCTGTTTATTTGAGCATTGTGAGATGGAAGGAAATTCCACGCAATTAGGGCTCTATATAATACTATATGCTTTCTTGAATTTGTTCTGGATTTGGGGACTGTGAAAAGACCCCCGGTGGCATGTCTGGTGGGATAGGTGTGTGTATCAGAACTCTGTTTAAGTTGACTATGCAAACAATTAGGGATTTTCAACACATTAATTTTTCTTATAATAATAAGAAGTGATGCAGTCAGTCTCTCCTCAACTCTTAGCCAAGAGAGACTGGCAGCATAGTATTAATATCAGCCCTCTGATTACAATGAAGAGCAAGACGTGCCTCTCTGTTCTGGACCAGCTGCCACTTAACTAGGTCTTTCCTTGCAGCACTGGACCACACGACTGGACAATAATCAAGATAAGACAAAACTAGAGCCTGTAGAACTTGCTTTTTGGAGTAGAGGATCTCTTTATTACGGCCCAGATCTCTCCCCATCTTTGCAACCATTGAATCTACAGTTGAAGTCAGAAGTTTACATACACTTAGGTTGGAGTCATTAAAACTAGTTTTTCAACCACTCCACAAATTTCTTGTTAGCAAACTATAGTTTTGGCAAGTCAGTTAGGACATCTACGTTGTGCATGACACAAGTAATTTTTCCAACAATTGTTTACAGATTATTTAACTTATTATTCACTGTATCACAATTCCAGTAGGTCAGAAGGTTACATACACTAAGTTGACAGTGCCTTTAAACAGCATGGAAAATTCCAGAAAATGATGTCATGGCTTTAGAAGCTTCTGTGGATGTATGTCAAGGTCTACCTTGAAACTCAGTGCCTCTTTGCTTGACATCATGGGAAAATCAGAAGAATTCAGCCAAGACCTCAGAAAAACATTTGTAGACCTCCACAAGTCTGGTTCATCCTTGGGAGCAATTCCCAAATGCCTCAAGGTACCACGTACCAGCTGTGCTGGCTGATGCGTATATGGTTGAATCATCAGCATACATGGACTCACTTTGTTTAATGCCAGTGGCAGGTCATTGGGTGAAAATTGAAAAGAGTAGAGGGCCTAAAGAGATGCTCTGTGGTACACCACACTAGACATTTTTGACATTAGAGATGCTTCCATTAAAGAAAACCCTCTGTGTTCTATTAGATAGATAGCTCTGAATGGCAGAGGTTGAAAAGTCATAGCGCATACGTTTTTTTCAACAACAGTTGAATGATATCAAAGGCTGCACTGAAATCTAACAATACAGCTCCCACAATCTTTTTAGGATCAATTTCATTCAACCAATCATCAGTCATTTGTGTCAATGCAGTACATGTTGAGTGCCCTTCTCTATAAGCATGCTGAAAGTCTGTTGTTAATTTGTTTACGGAGAAATAGCATTGTATTGGGTCAAGCACCATTTCCAACAGTTTGCTAAGAGCTGGCAGCAAGCTGATTGGTCTGCTGTTAGAACCAGTAAAGGCAGCTTTATCACTCTTGGGTAGCGGAATGACTTTGGCTTCCCTCCAGGCCTGAGGACAATGACTTTCCTCTAGGCTCAGATTAAATATATGACAGATAGGAGTGGCTATAGAGTCAGCTACCATCCTCGGTAGCTTTCCATCTAAGTTGTCAATGCCAGGAGGTTTGTCATTGTTCGTCATCAATAACAATAATGTTTCCTCCTCTCCCACATTAACATTACAAAATGTAAAGTTCCAATGCTTTTCTTTCATTATTAGTTTGTTTATGCATGAATATAATGGCTCACTGTTTCTTGTTGGCATTTCCTGCCTAAATTTGTCTACTTGTCCACAGTTTGTCCACAGTTTGTCCACACAATGAAATAATCAATTAAATAATTGACAACATCAAAATGGTTTTGTGAGGAATTAACCATCTGATTCGATGAAGGACAGAGTTTAATTTGTCTTTCTGCCCATAATTTCATTAAAATACTCCATTTAGTTTCTTTATATCTTCCATCATTCTTTATATCTTCCATCATTCATTGATCTTGGCTTCATAATACAGTTTCTTTTTCTTGTTGTTGAGTTTAGTCACATAGTTTCTCAATTTGCAGTCAGTCAGCCAGTCAGATGTACAGCCAGTCAGTCAGCCAGTCAGATGTGCAGCCAGTCAGTCAGCCAGTCAGATGTACAGCCAGTCAGTCAGCCAGTCAGATGTACAGCCAGTCAGTCAGCCAGTCAGATGTGCAGCCAGTCAGTCAGCCAGTCAGATGTGCAGCCAGTCAGTCAGTCAGTCAGTCAGTCAGATGTACAGCCAGTCAGTCAGTCAGTCAGCCAGTCAGATGTACAGCCAGTCAGTCAGTCAGTCAGATGTATAGCCAGTAAGTCAGCCAGTCAGATGTGCAGCCAGTAAGTCAGCCAGTCAGATGTACAGCCAGTAAGTCAGCCAGTCAGATGTACAGCCAGTCAGTCAGCCAGTCAGCCAGTCAGTCAGCCAGTCAGATGTACAGCCAGACTTATCAGCCACTCCTTTTGCCCCATCTCTTTCAACCAGACAGTTTTTCCATTCCTCATCAATCCATGGAGCCTTAACAGTTCCAACAGTCAGTTTCTTAACAGGTGCATGTTTATCAATAAATGGAAGAAGCAATTTCATAAATGTATTAAGTGCAGCGTCTGGATGCTCCTCATTAATCACATCAGACCAACAAATATTTTGAGCATCATCCATATAAGAGTCACAGCTAAATCTTTTGTATGATCTCTTATACACTATTTTAGGTCCCAGCTGGTGGATCTTTGTCTTTCCTGTATATAGCCACTATATTGTAATCACTGCATCCAATGGGTACGGATATGGCTTTAGTTCTACCTGGAACCAGAGGGTTCTAAATGGAACTCAAAGGGGTTATCATACAGGGACAAATCAAAGGGTTCTCCCATCTGGACATCTGGAACCAGAGGGTTCATGACAGGGTTCTATGTAGATCACAAATGGACAAAATGAAGAACTCACAAGGGTTCCTTGTGAGAGGTTTCTAATGACAGGAACAAATGACGGAATGTTTTAACAATCTGTATTACACCCCAAAGATCCAGTGGCAAAGCAGGAAGTTCATGCCACTGATAAATTACTAGTCAGGTAAACTACTAGTCAGGTAAAACTACTAGTCAGGTAAAACTACAAGTCAGGTAAAACTACTAGTCAGGTAAAACTACAAGTCAGGTAAACTACTAGTCAGGTAAACTACTAGTCAGTGATACATTGGCACACTGCTTCGAAGTTACCTGCTTTAGTGATTTCGACACCTCGGAACTTCGATATTAAACGTAACATCACTACTGGTTACCAGTGAAAACACAACAAAGGCTAGTCGGCCAGCATAACCAGCTAGACCATGCTGGTCGGGCCGGCATAACCAGCTAGACCATGCTAGTCGGCCAGCATAACCAGCTAGACCATGCTGGTCGGCCAGCATAACCAGCTAGACCATGCTGGTCGGACAGCATAACCAGCTAGACCATGCTGGTCAGACCAGCAGAACCAGCTAGACCATGCTGGTCAGACAGCATAACTAGCTAGACCATGCTAGTCGGCCAGCAGAACCAGCTAGACCATGCTGGTCAGACAGCATAACCAGCTAGACCATGCTGGTCGGCCAGCATAACCAGCTAGACCATGCTAGTCGGCCAGCAGAACCAGCTAGACCATGCTGGTCGGCCAGCAGAAACAGCTCGACCATGCTAGTCGGCCAGCAGAACCAGCTAGACCATGCTGGTCAGACAGCAGAACCAGCTAGACCATGCTGGTCAGACAGCAGAACCAGCTAGACCATGCTGGTCAGCCAGCAGAACCAGCTAGACCATGCTGGTCGGCCAGCAGAACCAGCTAGACCATGCTGGTCGGCCAGCAGAACCAGCTAGACCATGCTGGTCGGCCAGCAGAACCAGCTAGACCATGCTGGCCGGCCAGCAGAACCAGCTAGACCATGCTGGTCGGCCAGCAGAACCAGCTAGACCATGCTGGTCGGCCAGCAGAACCAGCTAGACCATGCTGGTCGGCCAGCAGAACCAGCTAGACCATGCTGGTCGGCCAGCAGAACCAGCTAGACCATGCTGGTCAGACCAGCAGAACCAGCTAGACCATGCTGGTCAGACCAGCATAACCAGCTAGACCATGCTGGTCAGACCAGCAGAACCAGATAGACCATGCTGGTCAGCCAGCAGAACCAGCTAGACCATGCTGGTCAGACCAGCATAACCAGCTAGACCATGCTGGTCAGACCAGCAGAACCAGCTAGACCATGCTGGTCAGCCAGCAGAACCAGCTAGACCATGCTGGTCAGCCAGCATAACCTGCTAGACCATGCTGGTCAGACCAGCATAACCAGCTAGACCATGCTGGTCAGCCAGCATAACCAGATAGACCATGCTGGTCAGCCAGCATAACCAGCTAGACCATGCTGGTCAGACCAGCATAACCAGCTAGACCATGCTGGTCAGCCAGCATAACCAGCTAGACCATGCTGGTCAGCCAGCATAACCAGCTAGACCATGCTGGTCAGACCAGCATAACCAGCTAGACCATGCTGGTCAGCCAGCATAACCAGCTAGACCATGCTGGTCAGCCAGCATAACCAGCTAGACCATGCTGGTCAGCCTGCATAAACAGCTAGACCATGCTTGTCGGATAAAGTTGACCAGCACTGACCAGCACGGACCAGCTTGAAATGTATGCTGGGGGTTTTAAGATAGGAGGTGCTGTATTATCTCACCTGAATCAAAAGGGTTCACTTCTGGTTTCCAGGAGTCCACTGGTCCCACTGTGTGGAGGATTTAAAACAAGCTGAGCGGCAGCAAGGTCAAAGGCATAGCATAGCACTCATCCTTCTCAGGATATACTGTGTGTATAACACTTCATAACAATCGGGACCATATCTGGGACTGTTATGACATATTATCACAATGGAAAGGCAAAGCAGCAGTCTACAGTGCGGCTTAGTCTCGTCCCCAAGGCTCAATACTAGCTAACCCTGACCCAGTTTAGTGTAGTCTCGTCCCCAAGGCTCAATACTAGCTAACCCTGACCCAGTTTAGTGTAGTCTCGTCCCCAAGGCTCAATACTAGCTAACCCTGACCCAGTTTAGTGTAGTCTCGTCCCCAAGGCTCAATACTAGCTAACCCTGACCCAGTTTAGTGTAGTCTCGTCCCCAGGCTCAATACTAGCTAACCCTGACCCAGTTTAGTGTAGTCTCGTCCCCAAGGCTCAATACTAGCTAACCCTGACCCAGTTTAGTGTAGTCTCGTCCCCAAGGCTCAATACTAGCTAACCCTGACCCAGTTTAGTGTAGTCTCGTCCCCAGGCTCAATACTAGCTAACCCTGACCCAGTTTAGTGTAGTCTCGTCCCCAAGCTCAATACTAGCTAACCCTGACCTAGTTTAGTGTACGTCCCCAGGCTCAATACTAGCTAACTCTGACCCAGTTTAGTGTAGTCTCGTCCCCAAGGCTCAATACTAGCTAACCCTGACCCAGTTTAGTGTAGTCTCGTCCCCAGGCTCAATACTAGCTAACCCTGACCCAGTTTAGTGTAGTCTCGTCCCCAGGCTCAATACTAGCTAACCCTGACCCAGTTTAGTGTAGTCTCGTCCCCAGGCTCAATACTAGCTAACCCTGACCCAGTTTAGTGTAGTCTCGTCCCCAGGCTCAATACTAGCTAACCCTGACCCAGTTTAGTGTAGTCTCGTCCCCAGGCTCAATACTAGCTAACCCTGACCCAGTTTAGTGTAGTCTCGTCCCCAGGCTCAATACTAGCTAACCCTGACCCAGTTTAGTGTAGTCTCGTCCCCAGGCTCAATACTAGCTAACCCTGACCCAGTTTAGTGTAGTCTCGTCCCCAGGCTCAATACTAGCTAACCCTGACCCAGTTTAGTGTAGTCTCGTCCCCAGGCTCAATACTAGCTAACCCTGACCCAGTTTAGTGTACCCTCGTCCCCAGGCTCAATACTAGCTAACCCTGACCTAGTTTAGTGTAGTCTCGTCTCCAGGCTCAATACTAGCTAACCCTGACCTAGTTTAGTGTAGTCTCGTCCCCAGGCTCAATACTAGCTAACCCTGACCCAGTTTAGTGTAGTCTCGTCCCCAGGCTCAATACTAGCTAACCCTGACCCAGTTTAGTGTAGTCTCGTCCCCAGGCTCAATACTAGCTAACCCTGACCCAGTTTAGTGTAGTCTCGTCCCCAGGCTCAATACTAGCTAACCCTGACCCAGTTTAGTGTAGTCTCGTCCCCAGGCTCAATACTAGCTAACCCTGACCCAGTTTAGTGTAGTCTCGTCCCCAGGCTCAATACTAGCTAACCCTGACCCAGTTTAGTGTAGTCTCGTCCCCAAGGCTCAATACTAGCTAACCCTGACCCAGTTTAGTGTAGTCTCGTCCCCAAGGCTCAATACTAGCTAACCCTGACCCAGTTTAGTGTAGTCTCATCCCCAGGCTCAATACTAGCTAACCCTGACCCAGTTTAGTGTAGTCTCGTCCCCCAGGCTCAATACTAGCTAACCCTGACCCAGTTTAGTGTAGTCTCGTCCCCAGGCTCAATACTAGCTAACCCTGACCCAGTTTAGTGTAGTCTCGTCCCCAGGCTCAATACTAGCTAACCCTGACCCAGTTTAGTGTAGTCTCGTCCCCAGGCTCAATACTAGCTAACCCTGACCCAGTTTAGTGTAGTCTCGTCCCCAGGCTCAATACTAGCTAACCCTGACCCAGTTTAGTGTAGTCTCGTCCCCAGGCTCAATACTAACTAACCCTAACCCACTTTAGTGTACCCTCGTCCCCAGGCTCAATACTAACTGGCGGTGGACAACGTTATGATTAGTACAACTAAAAATGGCAAACTTGAAACTTTAATGGCTACCGACCTCTAGAGTGGTGAATCTTTAAGAGCTACCCACCTAGAGCTACCCACCTCTAGTGTGGTGAAACTTTAAGAGCTACCCACCTCTAGAGTGGTGAAACTTTAAGAGCTACCCACTTCTAGAGTGGTGAAATTTAAGAGCTACCCACTTCTAGAGTGGTGAAATTTAAGAGCTACCCACCTCTAGAGTGGTGAAATTTAAGAGCTACCCACCTCTAGAGTGGTGAAATTTAAGAGCTACCCACTTCTAGAGTGGTGAAATTTAAGAGCTACCCACTTCTAGAGTGGTGAAATTTAAGAGCTACCCACTTCTAGAGTGGTGAAATTTAAGAGCTACCCACTTCCAGAGTGGTGAAATTTAAGAGCTACCCACCTAGAGCTACCCACCTAGAGCTACCCACCTAGAGCTACCCACCTAGAGCTACCCACCTAGAGCTACCCACCTGTAGTGTTTTGAATCTTTAAGAGCTACCCACCTCTAGTGTGAGTTGTGTCTTGTGGCTCGGGGTCTGTGGACTGGGGTGCTGGAAGATACAGACAGAGAATATAGATTCGTTATTGATCCAATGAGGTGACCATTTTTCATTCAGCCAAATGTTTGGATGTGTGTAGTAGTATTTTCTGTTGGATGAGTTTGAAAAGCCTCATCCTGCAGGTCTCAGTCCTGTCAGTCTCATCCATGTCGGTCTCAGTCCTGTCGGTCTCATCCCCTGTCGGTCTCAGTCCTGTCGGTCTCATCCCCTGTCGGTCTCAGCCCTGTCTGTCTCAGCCCTGTCTGTCTCAGCCCTGTCTGTCTCATCCCTGTCGGTCTCATCCCTGTCGGTCTCATCCCTGTCGGTCTCATCCCTGTCGGTCTCATCCCTGTCGGTCTCATCCCTGTCTGTCTCAGTCCTGTCTGTCTCAGAAACCAGCTCTTCATTTAAGATGTAGATGCCTTCAACAGTTTCACCAAACCTAACCCTTACCCTAACCCAAACCTAACCCCAACCCCAACATTTTCACCAATCCTAACCCCAACCCTAACCCTAACCCCTACCCCAACTCTAACCCTAACCTTAACCCCTACCCCAACTCTAAACCCAACCCCAACCCTAACTCCAACATTTTCACCAACCCTAACCCTAACCCCAACCCTAACCCTAACCTTAACCCCTACCCCAACTCTAAACCCAACCCCAACCCTAACTCCAACATTTTCACCAACCCTAACCCTAACCCCCACCCTGATAGGACTAACCCCAACCCTAACCCTAACCCCCACCCTGATAGAACTAACCCCAACCCCAACGCTAACCCTATAGAACAGATGGGTCCAGGCACTATAATCTGCATCTCAATGTCCTGATCTGTAGATGCCAGTTGAGCTTGTGTCTTGTCGTGGGTCCGTAAAGAGCTTGGTTTGGTTTGTGCATTGGTGTGTCTTGGTAGGAGTACTGCGATGCACAATAGCAAACCTTTAGAAAACACCCGAACCACACGGTGATGGACAATTCTTGTTTTACAAAATCAAACTTCACAAGCAAAATAAAGTGAATGACGTAAAACAAGGTTTGATCCCAAAAATAAAGATTTTGATCAGCCACACCATACAGTATGTGATTGACTCATATTGTATGTATGAAAACAATCAAATCTTTATCTTTCAATGTATATAGGGTTGCACATTTCCAGTTAATTTTCCCAAAATTCCCAGGTTTTCCAGAAATCTCGGTTGGATGTTAAACGGAATCAGAAATGTCAAATTCCAACCAACGATTTCAAAAAAACATAAAATGAAAAAGAAACTTACGGTACTGTCCAAAGTTATAATACCAGCGTTCATACTCGGAGATATCAGGCCTGGGGTCGCGGGCTACACAGGAAAGGGTTTTTACATTACGTTAACTATAATGTTAGTATCACCACCGCGGGCATCATACTGGCTCAGGATGCACACATTTACATGCTTATGATTGGTCAGATCTGTGGCTAAACCAATCACAGACCAGGAAAGAGAAGAACCTTTTAACCTGGGTCATGTTCATTAGGGCACACCGTAGCAAAAACAAATATAAAGGTTTCTTAATGGACAAGGGCAGGTTGTCCCTCCTTGTTTCAGTCCATTTATCTAAGCTTTGGTGCCTAGTGAATGTGACCCAGACTTATTCCCATATGTCTAGACTCTATGCCCTTAATGTAAACCATGGCACACGTCCTTCATATACCAGTGTTCTCATGTGGTAGACACATGGCATCTGGAGAGATCTTGGCATGAATATACTCACAGTGGAATCATTGTAAACTCATGCTCTACATGACACCTGAGTATATCAGTCAACATACCAGTATGGATTGATCTTTACATGCTACGTACACTGATATGAACAGATGTAGATATGTAAGTCCCTGGTCCTTACACACAAGTTGTACAACTGATGTACAACGTATTTTAACGGTTGTGACACACAACAGAGTTTTTTTTGTTGAACAAAAGTAATTACACAAGCACGGTGGAGAAAGCACTCAGCGGTTGTTTAAACATTTTCTACACTCTGTCGTATCACAACAATATAAATTGTATCACAACCATTGAGTTAAATGTGTCGTATACATCAGTTGTACAACCTGAGTGTGTTATGGTGCCCTCTGCGGTGCAGTACCGCGCTGCTCTGAGAGGGGGCAGTAGAGGACGCCTGTGTTGTTGTACTGCAGTACTGCCTGCTGTGACTGGTAAGGTGGTGGTTACCTGACTTACCTGTCATCTCTGGCGCTGTCTCCGCCTCGCTCCATGTGTAGCCTGAATCTGGAGCTGCTTGACTTACGTCTGAATGTACAGCAGAGAAGGAAGACATATTAGTAAAAGACGCTTGACAAGAGTCGGGCTTAGTTCCATTTCAGTTCTGAATTCCAAGAGTCGGGCTTAGTTCCATTTCAGTTCTGAATTCCAAGAGTCGGGCTTAGTTCCATTTCAGTTCTGAATTCCAAGAGTCGGGCTTAGTTCCATTTCAGTTCTGAATTCCAAGAGTCGGGCTTAGTTCCATTTCAGTTCTGAATTCCAAGAGTCGGGCTTAGTTCCATTTCAGTTCTGAATTCCAAGAGTCGGGCTTAGTTCCATTTCAGTTCTGAATTCCAAGAGTCGGGCTTAGTTCCATTTCAGTTCTGAATTCCAAGAGTCGGGCTTAGTTCCATTTCAGTTATATTTGAAATACATTGGACAAAGGACACTTGTAGACAATTGACATGTATTGAAATGGATCTTGACCACTACTCTGGTGTACAGTACCAGTCAAAAGTTTGGACACAGCTACTCATTCCAGGGTTTTACTTTATTTGTTACTATTTCTTACATTGTAGAATAATAGTGACTACATCAAAACGATGAAATAACGTATATTGAATCATGTAATAACCAAAGAAGTGTTAAACAAATCAAAATACATTTTATATTTGAGATTCTTCAAAATGTTAACCCTTTGCCTTGATGACAGCTTTACACACTCTTGGTATTCTCTCAACCAGCTTCATGAGGTAGACACCTGGAATGCATTTCAATTAACAGGTGTGCCTTGTTAAGTTAATTTGTGGAATTTCTTTCCTTCTTAATGCATTTGAGCCAATCAGCTGTGTTGTGACAAGGTAAGGGGGTATACAGAAGATAGCCCTATTTGGTAAAATACCATATTATGGTAAGAACAGCTCAAATAAGCAAAGATAAATGACAGTCCATTACTTTAGGACATGAAGGTCAGTCAATGGGGAACATTTCAAGAACTTTTAAAGTTTCTTCAAGTGCAGTCGCTAAAACCATCAAGCGCTTTGATGAAACTGGCTCTCATGTGGACCGCCACAGGAAAGGAAGACCCAGAGTTTCCTCTGCTGCAGAGGATCAGTTCATTAGTTCCTTAGAGTTAACTGGCTCTCATTAGGACCGCCACAGGAAAGGAAGACCCAGAGTTTCCTCTGCTGCAGACAATAAGTTCCTTAGAGTTAACTGCACCTTAGATTGCAGACTAAATAAATGCTTCACAGAGTTCAAGTAACAGACACATCTCATTGATCTCAACATCATCTGTTCAGAGGAGAATCAGTGTGTGAATCAGGCCTTCATGGTCGAATTGCTGCAAAGACACCACCACTAAAGGACACCAATAAGAAGCAGAGACTTGCTTGGGCCAAGAAACAAGAGCAATGGACATTCGACAGGTGTAATTTGCCCTTTGGTCTGGAGTCCAAATGTGAAATTTTTGGTTCCAACCGCCGTGTCTTTGTGAGATGCAGAGTAGGTGAACGGATGATCTCTGCATGTGTGGTTCCCAGCGTGAAGCATGGAGGAGGAGGTGTGGGGGTGCTTTGCTAGTGACACTGTCAGTGTTTTATTTAGAATTCAAGGCACACTTAACCACCACAGCATTCTGCAGCAACACGCCATCCCATCTGGTTTGCACTTAGTGGAACTATCATTTGTTTATCTACAGGACAATGACCCAACACACCACCAGGCTGTGTAAGGGCTATTTGACCAATAAGGAGAGTGATGGAGTTGATGACCTGGCCTCCACAATCCCCACGACCTCAATCCAATTGAGATGGTTTGGGATGAGTTGGACTGGAGAGTTAAGGAAAAGCAGCCAATAAGTGCTCAGCATATGTGGGAAATCCTTCGAGACTGTTGGAAAAAGCATTTAAGGTGAATCTGGTTGAGAGAATGCCAAGAGTGTGCAAAGCTGTCAATCAAGGCAAAGGTTGGCTACTTTGAAGAATCTCAAATATAAAATATAATTTGATTTGTTTAACACTTTTTTGGTTACTACATGATTCCATATGGGTTCGTTCATAGTTTTGATGTCTTCACTATTATTCCACAATGTAGAAAATAGTCAGAAAATAAATAAAGACAAAACAATTGAATCAGTAGGTGTGTCCAAGCTTTTGACTGGCAGAGGGATTAAAAGCCAACACTCAGAATACAATAACTAGATGGGTTGATACTGTGAAACGTTTTACAACGGCGCGTTATGAAGATACTTTAATCAAGTTAGTTTAGGATTTACATTATGCTTTGATTATGACCAATTTTAGCAGAATGTTAACTAGAATGGTTTTGGAATTGTTTCATGTATTTAGTCTTTGTTATGAAGTATGTATGATCTGTTAAAGTATTCTTATTTAGGAGGAATGATTTTCCTCGTCTTTTAGTACCTGTTGGCCGTCTCGCTCCAGGGTACCAATCAGGTCGTGCGAAGGAAGTGGGCGGCCTATCCCTACGAGCCAAAGCTGAGAGGGGGAGGGGTAAGATTAGAATATTGCGTTCATGATGGACCAGCGGTGTGATGATATGTTGTGATGTCATCACTCTGACCAGTGCACCATGTGTTCTCTATAAAACAATAGAAAGCAGCGTTATTAGTGAGGTATACACATGTTGCTCAATACTCATATAGGGCCAGTTAAAAAAATGGAGAATCTTCATTGATTTTTAACTAGGAGTAGATATATAACACTAGGTTGAAGGTTGTTTGAAGGTTGTTTAGTGATATATAACACTAGGTTGAAGGTTGTTTAGTGATATATGACACTAGGTTGAAGGTTGTTTAGTGATATATGACACACGGTTGAAGGTTGTTTAGTGATATATGACACTAGGTTGAAGGTTGTTTGAAGGTTGTTTAGTGATATATAACACTAGGTTGAAGGTTGTTTTGTGATATATAACACTAGGTTGAAGGTTGTTTAGTGATATATGACACTAGGTTGAAGGTTGTTTGAAGGTTGTTTAGTGATATATAACACTAGGTTGAAGGTTGTTTAGTGATATATAACACACGGTTGAAGGTTGTTTAGTGATATATGACACTAGGTTGAAGGTTGTTTAGTGATATATAACACTAGGTTGAAGGTTGTTTAGTGATATATAACACTAGGTTGAAGGTTGTTTAGTGATATATAACACTAGGTTGAAGGTTGTTTAGTGATATATGACACTAGGTTGAAGGTTGTTTTGTGATATATAACACTAGGTTGAAGGTTGTTTTGTGATATATAACACTAGGTTGAAGGTTGTTTAGTGATATATAACACTAGGTTGAAGGTTGTTTAGTGATATATGACACTAGGTTGAAGGTTGTTTAGTGATATATAACACTAGGTTGAAGGTTGTTTAGTGATATATGACACTAGGTTGAAGGTTGTTTAGTGATATATAACACTAGGTTGAAGGTTGTTTAGTGATATATAACACTAGGTTGAAGGTTGTTTAGTGATATATAACACTAGGTTGAAGGTTGTTTAGTGATATATAACACTAGGTTGAAGGTTGTTTAGTGATATATAACACTAGGTTGAAGTTGTTTTGTTTTGAGTGATATATGACACTAGGTTGAAGGTTGTTTAGTGATATATAACACTAGGTTGAAGGTTGTTTTGTGATTTATAACACTAGGTTGAAGGTTGTTTTGTGATATGACACTAGGTTGAAGGTTGTTTAGTGATATATAACACTAGGTTGAAGGTTGTTTAGTGATATATGACACTAGGTTGAAGGTTGTTTTGTGAGTCGCTCTGGATAAGAGCGTCTGCTAAATGACTTAAATGTAAATGTAAATATATGACACTAGGTTGAAGGTTGTTTTGTGATATATAACACTAGGTTGAAGGCTGTTTAGTGATATATAACACTAGGTTGAAGGTTGTTTAGTGATATATAACACTAGGTTGAAGGTTGTTTAGTGATATATAACACTAGGTTGAAGGCTGTTTAGTGATATATAACACTAGGTTGAAGGTTGTTTTCTGCACAGCCTTGCAGGTCTTCTCATACAGCTGCAACTGTATATGCGTTTGTAAATCAAAACCTTTCTTGAGTTGGGCTCTGGGATGGTGCAACTGTTGAGAATGTAAGCCTATGGTTGTGTGGGGGGAAAGAGTTGAGTGTGTATGAGTGTGTGGGTGTATGTGTGTATTCCACAACTGTTGAGAATGAGGGGGGGGGTGGTTCTGCCGGGCATTGGGATGACAACAGAGTTCGGGATGAGGAGGGCTTTCAGCGGGTGGAATGGTGGGGACCAATTGGAGATTTACTTAATAGCAATGCAAATATAATGGTACAGCTATATATAGACACTCAATCATCATGTCACTTTTTAATGGTACGTTTACAAACATATATTTTGATAAATAGAATTTAAAGTTGTGTCTCATTATGATAGGTGGTGAAATAAGTATAGCCAGTTATAATTGTAATGGCCTAGCAGATAGTAAGAAAAGACCATCAGTATTTACCGGGCTAAAAGAGAAGGAATATAATATCTATTATTGACAGGAAACTCATTCAACAAGTTTAGATGAAGTTTAGTGGAAAAAGAACTGGGGCGAAATATACTTCTCCCATGGGCAAAGAAATTGAAAAGGGGTGATGGTTTTAATTAACAATAATTTTGATCCAAATGTGCAAATTGTCGAAACAGATCCTCAAGGTAGATGGATGATTATAAATATGTTATTGGACAATAAACAGATGTGGCTCATTAACCGATACGGTCTGAATAATGATGATCCACGCTTCTTTGAAAAGATATATATGAATTTACAAGCAACACTAGACTCTATTATTATGGTGGGAGATTTTAATACGGTCTTAAATACAGTTAGATGACAATAAAACCTGTACCGTAGAGCCACAGGATAAGTTCAAGAAAGATTCAAGAATTCAAGAAATATCCAGTGTAATAGATTATAATAATAAAGCAAACTGGATGGAATACGGGGAGAAATGCACCATTTTTTTTTCAATCTTCAACATAGAAATGCTACCAAAGAAAATGTATTAAAACTTGTTACAAATGATGGAGTCACGCATGATTCACCAAAATATATTTTGAAAGAGGAAGCAAAGTACTTTAAGAATGTGTTTTCATTTCAGGCTCCTCCATATCCACTAACTGAAACTAATTGAATGAATTTTTTTCCTAATAATAATGTAAAAGTAACATCTGTACAGAAAGACTCATGTGAAGGCCACATTACAGAGGAGGAACTGCTTGAGGCAATTGGGGCCTTTAAGTCTGGGGAAAACTCCAGGGCTGGATGTCAGACCAGTGGAAGTATACCAAACACATGTACTCAGAGGACCATTATTAGCATGTTTTAACCACTCCTATATAAAATGGTATCTTAGCATCAGTTGAACAATATATGGCAAATAGACATCCAATATGGATGGTGTTGAGAGATCGATGGGAGGGGTTGAGTGGAGCTGAAGGGTGGGACTGGATGGTCTTCAGAGATAGATGGGAGGGGTTGAATGGAGCTTAATGGTGGGACTGGATGGTCTTCAGAGATAGATGGGAGGGGTTGAATGGAGCTTAATGGTGGGACTGGATGGTCTTCAGAGATAGATGGGAGGGGTTGAAAGGAGCTTAATGGTGGGACTGGATGGTGTTGAGAGATAGATGGGAGGGGTTGAACAGAGCTGAAGGATGGGACTGGATGTTCTTCAGAGATAGATGGGAGGGGTTGAATGGAGCTTAATGGTGGGACTGGATGGTCTTCAGAGATAGATGGGAGGGGTTGAAAGGAGCTTAATGGTGGGACTGGATGGTCTTCAGAGATAGATGGGAGGGGTTGAATGGAGCTGAAGGGGGGGACTGGATGGTCTTCAGAGATAGATGGGAGGGGTTGAATGGAGCTGAAGGCAGGGACTAATAACAAGATAAACCATGTAAAACATACAGGGTCTGTAAAAATGTCTATAGGTTCAGAACAAATAACTGGATGGACATCAGAAATAGAGGAAGGACTAAAAACAAACTGTGTCTGTAAAATGTGTATACGATGTATAAACTGAAGGTAGAAGCCGAAGTGTTTATTGGTTAACTCCAATTGGGGGATCGGTGGTTTGGGTTTGGGGGGAATAAAGGTATATTCTAAAAAAGTATGTATGTCCAATTCTGCAAGTTCTCTCACTTAAAAAGATGAGAGAGGCCTGTAATTTTCATCATAGGTACACTTTAACTATGACAGACAAAATGAGAAAAAAAATCCAGAAAATCACATTATAGGATTTTTAATGAATTTGCAAATTATGGTGGAAAATAAGTATTTGGTCACCTACAAACAAGCAAGATTTCTGGCTCTCACAGACCTGTAACTTCTTCTTTAAGAGGCTCGTGTGTGTGTGTGTGTGTGTGTGTGTGTGTGTGTGTGTGTGTGTGTGTGTGTGTGTGTGTGTGTGTGTGTGTGTGTGTGTGTGTGTGTGTGTGTGTGTGTGTGTGTGTGCTCATTAGAAAAAGAGAGGGGTCCCAGTTTGATTAATCACTACAAACTAACGTTCAGTAACTGTACTCAGATATATTAAGTGCAACAGGATCCCTCAAAGGTTTTGAGTAAATGGCAACAAGGTGGCTGTACACACTTACTGTACACACTTACTGTACACACTTACTGGGGTTGTTCTGTTGCTGCTGCTGGTTCCTCTCTGCTGGGACCATCTGTACAACTCGGTTGAAAGCTGCTCAGCAATGGGAGAGAGGGAGGGAGGGAGGGAGAGGGATGGGAGAGAGGGAGGGAAGAGGGAAGGGGAGGGGGGAGAGGGAGGGGGTGGGAGATGGAGGGAGGGAGGGAGAGGGAGGGAGAGGGGGAGAGGGAGGGAGAGGGAAATGAAGGCTAATCCATGAGAGAAATTGCCAAGAAACTGCAGATCTCGTACAAAGCTGTACTACTCCCTTCACAGAACAGAGCAAACTGGCTCTAACCAGAATAGAAAGAGGACTGGGAACAAGAATAGGCTGACGAGTTTCAGAAGAAAGTTATTTGTTTCGAGCCATTTTGAGCCTGTAATCAGGCCCCTATCTAACAACCCAGGGAGGCCCCTACCTATAACCCAGGGAGGCCCCTATCTAATAACCTCTAACCCAGGGAGGTCCCTACCTATAACCCAGGGAGGTCCCTACCTATAACCCAGGGAGGCTCCTACCTATAACCCAGGGAGGTCCCTACCTATAACCCAGGGAGGCCCCTGCCTCTAACCCAGGGAGGCTCCTACCTATAACCCAGGGAGGCCCCTACCTAATAACCTCTAACCCAGGGAGGTCCCTACCTAATAACCCAGGGAGGTCCCTACCTAATAACCCAGGGAGGCCCCTACCTAATAACCTCTAACCCAGGGAGGCCCCTACCTATAACCCAGGGAGGCCCCTACCTATAACCCAGGGAGGTCCCTACCTAACAACCCAGGGAGGCCCCTACCTATAACCCAGGGAGGCCCCTACCTAATAACCCAGGGAGGCCCCTACCTAATAACCCAGGGAGGCCCCTACCTAATAACCTCTAACCCAGGGAGGCCCCTACCTAACAACCCAGGGAGGCCCCTACCTATAACCCAGGGAGGCCCCTACCTATAACCCAGGGAGGCCCCTACCTAATAACCTCTAACCCAGGGAGGTCCCTACCTATAACCCAGGGAGGCCCCTACCTATAACCCAGGGAGGCCCCTACCTAATAACCTCTAACCCAGGGAGGTCCCTACCTAACAACCCAGGGAGGCCCCTACCTATAACCCAGGGAGGCCCCTACCTAATAACCTCTAACCCAGGGAGGTCCCTACCTAATAACCCAGGGAGGCCCCTACCTAATAACCTCTAACCCAGGGAGGTCCCTACCTATAACCCAGGGAGGCCCCTACCTATAACCCAGGGAGGCCCCTACCTATAACCCAGGGAGGCCCCTACCTAATAACCTCTAACCCAGGGAGGCCCCTACCTAACAACCCAGGGAGGTCCCTACCTATAACCCAGTGAGGCCCCTGCCTAATAACCTCTAACCCAGGGAGGCCCCTACCTAACAACCCAGGGAGGTCCCTACCTATAACCCAGTGAGGCCCCTGCCTAATAACCTCATAACCCAGGGAGGCCCCTAGCTATAACCCAGGGAGGCCCCTACCTAATAACCCAGGGAGGCCCCTACCTAATAACCTATAACCCAGGGAGGCCCCTACCTAATAACCAAGTAACCCAGGGAGGCCCCTACCTAATAACCTCTAACCCAGGGAGGCCCCTACCTAATAACCTCTAACCCAGGGAGGCCCCTACCTAACAACCCAGGGAGGCCCCTACCTATAACCCAGGGAGGCCCCTACCTATAACCAAGGGAGGTCCCTACCTAACAACCCAGGGAGGCCCCTACCTATAACCCAGGGAGGCCCCTACCTAATAACCCAGGGAGGCCCCTACCTAATAACCCAGGGAGGCCCCTACCTAATAACCTCTAACCCAGGGAGGCCCCTACCTAACAACCCAGGGAGGCCCCTACCTATAACCCAGGGAGGCCCCTACCTATAACCCAGGGAGGCCCCTACCTAATAACCTCTAACCCAGGGAGGTCCCTACCTATAACCCAGGGAGGCCCCTACCTATAACCCAGGGAGGCCCCTACCTAATAACCTCTAACCCAGGGAGGTCCCTACCTAACAACCCAGGGAGGCCCCTACCTATAACCCAGGGAGGCCCCTACCTAATAACCTCTAACCCAGGGAGGCCCCTACCTAATAACCTCTAACCCAAGGAGGCCCCTACCTAATAACCTCTAACCCAGGGAGGCCCCTACCTCTAACCCAGGGAGGCCCCTACCTCTAACCCAGGGAGGCTCCTACCTCTAACCCAGGGAGGCCCCTACCTAATAACCCAGGGAGGCCCCTACCTAATAACCCAGGGAGGCCCCTACCTATAACCCAGGGAGGCCCCTACCTATAACCCAGGGAGGCCCCTACCTAATAACCCAGGGAGGCCCCTACCTATAACCCAGGGAGGCCCCTACCTATAACCCAGGGAGGCCCCTACCTAATAACCCAGGGAGGCCCCTACCTAATAACCTATAACCCAGGGAGGCCCCTACCTATAACCCAGGGAGGCCCCTACCTAATAACCCAGGGAGGCCCCTACCTAATAACCTATAACCCAGGGAGGCCCCTACCTCTAACCCAGGGAGGCCCCTACCTAATAACCCAAGGAGGCCCCTACCTAATAACCCAGGGAGGCCCCTACCTATAACCCAGGGAGGCCCCTACCTATAACCCAGGGAGGCCCCTACCTAATAACCCAGGGAGGCCCCTACCTCTAACCCAGGGAGGCCCCTACCTAATAACCCAGGGAGGCCCCTACCTAATAACCTCTAACCCAGGGAGGCCCCTACCTAATATTCCAGGGAGGCCCCTACCTAATATTCCAGGGAGGCCCCTACCTATAACCCAGGGAGGCCCCTACCTAATAACACAGGGAGGCCCCTACCTAATAACCCAGGGAGGCCCCTACCTAATAACCCAGGGAGGCCCCTACCTCTAACCCAGGGAGGCCCCAAGGCTGAGTTACTGTAAAGGGCTTTCTCAATCAAATGATTGATTGATGTGGGGGTGTGACAACAGGTTTAGGGCTGGTTGTATCCTAGCATAGGGTGAGTTGTGGGGTGTCACCCTGCTGCCCCCGGTCTCACTACCTGTGTCTAGTCTGGGGGAAGGGGAGTGTCTAGGTTGGGGTTAGGGTGGGTTGAGGGTTGAGCTCTGACCTGTCCCGGAGTGGTGGCCGGGGATTGGTTGTCTCCTGATGGTAGGAGACCCGACAGCCTCTGGTCTCCTTAGACCTGTACCCAGCAGAGAGAACATCAGGGACTGAATCATAGACATAGGGTGCGTCCCAAATAGCGCCCTATTCCCCTAGTAGTGCACTATATAGGGGATATGGTGCTAATTAGGATGCAGTGGTTGTTTTTCTATGAAATGGACATAATGGCTTGTGTCCATTCCGTTCAGATAACAATGTAGCAGATAGAATATAACAGACAGAGAATCCTTTAGAAATATAAAATAATGAGGCTACATTGAACAACTAAAGCTATCCTCTATGTCTAAAAAAAACATTAAGAAAAAATCCCATGTAAAACATTAAGAAAACATCCCATATAAAACTAGACACTCTGAAACATCCCATATAAAACTAGACACTCTGAAACATCCCATATAAAACTAGACACTCTGAAACATCCCATATAAAACTAGACACTCTGAAACATCCCATATAAAACTAGACACTCTGAAACATCCCATATAAAACTAGACACTCTGAAACATCCCATATAAAACTAGACACTGTGAAACATCCCATATAAAACTAGACACTGTTATATACATTATTCTCAATGCAAATATCCTTCTAAATCAGGGAGTGGTATACAGTGCAGTACACTGCTAAACATTCAAGATGTTTGGCACAGTGATCAGATGTGTTGGGTATGTGAGAGTGAGAGGGGGGAGAGAGGGGGGAAGGGCAGGGGGAGAGAGGGAGACAGGGAGAACAGAGAAGATGAGAAGGAGAGAGGGAGATCAGAGGGAAAGAAGGGTGAGAGGGAAAGAGAGAGGGAGAGGGAGAGAGAGGGAGAGAGAGAGAGGGAGAGGGACACAGAAGGACAGAGAGGGAGAGGGACAGACAAGGACAGAGAGGGAGAGAGATGGAGAGGGAGAGGGAGAGGGAGAGAGAGGAGAGGGAGAGGGAGAGGGAGAGGGAGAGAGAGAGAGAGGGAGAGAGAGAGAGATAGAGAGAGAGAGAGAGAGAGAGAGAGAGAGAGAGAGAGAGTGTAAGAGGGAGGGGAGAGAGAGAGAGGGGGAGGGAGAGAGAGGGAGAGAGAGAGAGAGAGAGTAAGAGGGAGGGCGAGAGAGAGGGGGAGGGAGAGAGGGAGAGAGAGAGAGAGTAAGAGAGAGGGAGAGAGAGAGAGTAAGAGAGAGGGAGAGAGAGAGAGAGAGAGAGAGAGAGAGAGAGAGAGAGAGAGAGAGTAAGAGGGAGGGAGAGAGGGGGGGGGAGGGAGAGAGAGGGGAGAGAGAGAGAGAGTAAGAGAGAGGGAGAGAGAGAGAGAGTAAGAGAGAGGGAGAGAGAGAGAGAGAGAGGGAGAGAGAGAGGGAGAGAGAGATAGAGAGTAAGAGAGAGGGAGAGAGAGAGAGAGTAAGAGAGAGGGAGAGAGAGAGAGAGGGAGAGAGAGAGAGATAGAGAGTAAGAGAGAGGAGAGAGAGAGAGAGTAAGAGGGAGGGAGAGAGAGAGAGTAAGAGAGAGGGAGAGAGAGAGAGAGAGAGAGGGAGAGAGAGATAGAGAGTAAGAGAGAGGGAGAGAGAGAGAGAGTAAGAGAGAGGGAGAGAGAGAGAGAGAGAGGGAGAGAGAGAGAGATAGAGAGAGGGAGAGAGAGAGAGAGAGAGAGAGGGAGAGAGAGATAGAGAGTAAGAGAGAGGGAGAGAGAGAGAGTAAGAGGGAGGGAGAGAGAGTAAGAGAGAGGGAGAGAGAGTAAGAGGGAGGGAGAGAGGGATCACAGATAGGGCAGACAGACAGAGAGGGATTAATCAGGACAACAGGATTCGGGGGATGAGAGGTCTAGTGGTATACAGACATAGTAACAGATACAGGACAGGAGGTGAATGGGCCACAGACACAGACTCAGACACAGACTCAGAGTCTGGGTTAAGGACAACAGAACATGGCCTGGTCCAGACCAGAACATTCCAGACCAGTTCCGGAACTCCACAGTGGATCTAGTAACCGTGGTACTACAGACAGCTGTGCACATAGACACCAGAGGAACCGAGACTGGGGATTACAGCCCAGGCAGAGAAGAAAGAAAGGATTGAGAAAGATAACAAAAGAGAAGGGATATGAGAACATATAAACAAGAAGACAACTCCAGCAGTGTGTGAAACAGACAGACAGACAGACAGACAGACAGACAGACAGACAGACAGACAGACAGACAGACAGACAGACAGACAGACAGACAGACAGACAGACAGACAGACAGACAGACAGACAGACAGACAGACAGACAAGATTGAGAGAGAAAGAGAGTCCTAGGCTGGCCAGCGGTGTAGAGGGAGGAGAGAGACGGTGTAGAGGGAGGAGAGAGACGGTGTAGAGGGAGGAGGGCAGACGGTGTAGAGGGAGGAGAGAGACGGTGTAGAGGGAGGAGAGAGACGGTGTAGAGGGAGGAGGGCAGACGGTGTAGAGGGAGGAGGGCAGACGGTGTAGAGGGAGGAGAGAGACGGTGTAGAGGGAGGAGAGAGACGGTGTAGAGGGAGGAGAGAGACGGTGTAGAGGGAGGAGAGAGACGGTGTAGAGGGAGGAGAGAGACGGTGTAGAGGGAGGAGGGCAGACGGTGTAGAGGGAGGAGGGCAGACGGTGTAGAGGGAGGAGGGCAGACGGTGTAGAGGGAGGAGGGCAGACGGTGTAGAGGGAGGAGGGCAGATGGTGTAGAGGGAGGAGGGCAGACGGTGTAGAGGGAGGAGGGCAGACGGTGTAGAGGGAGGAGGGCAGACGGTGTAGAGGGAGGAGGGCAGATGGTGTAGAGGGAGGAGGGCAGACGGTGTAGAGGGAGGAGGGCAGACGGTGTAGAGGGAGGAGGGCAGATGGTGTAGAGGGAGGAGGGCAGACGGTGTAAAGGGAGGAGGGCAGACGGTGTAGAGGGAGGAGGGCAGATGGTGTAGAGGGAGGAGGGCAGGCAGGGTGTAGAGGGAGGAGGGCAGATGGTGTAGAGGGAGGAGGGCAGATGGTGTAGAGGGAGGAGGGCAGACGGTGTAGAGGGAGGAGGGCAGATGGTGTAGAGGGAGGAGGGCACGCAGGGTGTAGAGGGAGGAGGGCAGATGGTGTAGAGGGAGGAGGGCAGATGGTGTAGAGGGAGGAGGGCAGATGGTGTAGAGGGAGGAGGGCAGACGGTGTAGAGGGAGGAGGGCAGACGGTGTAGAGGGAGGAGGGCAGACGGTGTAGAGGGAGGAGGGCAGATGGTGTAGAGGGAGGAGGGCAGATGGTATGGAGGGAGGAGGGCAGACGGTGTAGAGGGAGGAGGGCAGACAGTGTAGAGGGAGGAGGGCAGACGGTGTAGAGGGAGGAGGGCAGATGGTGTAGAGGGAGGAGGGCAGACGGTGTAGAGGGAGGAGGGCAGATGGTGTAGAGGGAGGAGGGCAGATGGTGTAGAGGGAGGAGGGCAGACGGTGTAAAGGGAGGAGGGCAGATGGTGTAGAGGGAGGAGGGCAGATGGTGTAGAGGGAGGAGGGCAGGCAGGGTGTAGAGGGAGGAGGGCAGATGGTGTAGAGGGAGGAGGGCAGATGGTGTAGAGGGAGGAGGGCAGACGGTGTAGAGGGAGGAGGGCAGATGGTGTAGAGGGAGGAGGGCACGCAGGGTGTAGAGGGAGGAGGGCAGATGGTGTAGAGGGAGGAGGGCAGATGGTGTAGAGGGAGGAGGGCAGATGGTGTAGAGGGAGGAGGGCACGCAGGGTGTAGAGGGAGGAGGGCAGACAGGGTGTAGAGGGAGGAGGGCAGACAGGGTGTAGAGGGAGGAGGGCAGACAGGGTGTAGAGGGAGGAGGGCAGACAGGGTGTAGAGGGAGGAAGGCAGATGGTGTAGAGGGAGGAGGGCAGACGGTGTAGAGGGAGGAGGGCAGGCAGGGTGTAGAGGGAGGAGGG
Source organism: Oncorhynchus gorbuscha (assembly GCF_021184085.1). NCBI lineage: Eukaryota > Metazoa > Chordata > Actinopteri > Salmoniformes > Salmonidae > Oncorhynchus > Oncorhynchus gorbuscha. The sequence continues at coordinate 3,110,309 of NC_060183.1, forward strand.
CAGATGGTGTAGAGGGAGGAGGGCAGCTGGTGTAGAGGGAGGAGGGCAGATGGTGTAGAGGGAGGAGGGCAGATGGTGTAGAGGGAGGAGGGCAGACGGTGTAGAGGGAGGAGGGCAGACGGTGTAGAGGGAGGAGGGCAGGCAGGGTGTAGAGGGAGGAGGGCAGACAGGGTGTAGAGGGAGGAGGGCAGATGGTGTAGAGGGAGGAGGGCAGATGGTGTAGAGGGAGGAGGGCAGATGGTGTAGAGGGAGGAGGGCAGACGGTGTAGAGGGAGGAGGGCAGACAGGGTGTAGAGGGAGGAGGGCAGACAGGGTGTAGAGGGAGGAGGGCAGACAGGGTGTAGAGGGAGGAGGGCAGACAGGGTGTAGAGGGAGGAGGGCAGATGGTGTAGAGGGAGGAGGGCAGCTGGTGTAGAGGGAGGAGGGCAGATGGTGTAGAGGGAGGAGGGCAGATGGTGTAGAGGGAGGAGGGCAGACGGTGTAGAGGGAGGAGGGCAGACGGTGTAGAGGGAGGAGGGCAGGCAGGGTGTAGAGGGAGGAGGGCAGACAGGGTGTAGAGGGAGGAGGGCAGATGGTGTAGAGGGAGGAGGGCAGATGGTGTAGAGGGAGGAGGGCAGATGGTGTAGAGGGAGGAGGGCAGACGGTGTAGAGGGAGGAGGGCAGATGGTGTAGAGGGAGGAGGGCAGACGGTGTAGAGGACTATAGACAGAGGACTACAGACAGAGGACTACAGACAGAGGACTACAGACAGAGGACGACAGACAGAGGACTACAGACAGAGGACTACAGACAGAGGACTACAGACAGACTATAGACAGAGGACTATAGACAGAGGACTATAAACAGAGGACTATAGACAGAGGACTACAGACAGAGGCTGACATCAGGATGACATCAGGATGATGTTGACGGTGTGATTACCTGCTTTGGCTCGTGATGGAAACCTACTGGTGTAGGTACCGCCTCTGATTGCTTTGAAGAAGACATTTATACCGGTTTACACACGTCAAAGTGATGCTCATTTCAGTTTATTTTCTTCCTAGCGCTACACAGATGATTTGAATAATCAACGCTTGAAGATGAGATGTTAATTTGATGAAGCTTTGTAAAACTAGGGTAATAAAACAAAACATCTAATATTATAAGTAACTAATACTACCCCTTGTGGTCGTTTGTGGGAAACGCTGGATTAGAGTTAAACATTGTGTTAGCTGCTCTGGATAGGACCCATTAGGAATAGAATAAGACTAATACTACATCTAATACTATAAGTAACTAATACTACATCTAATACTATAAGTAACTAATACTACATCTAATACTATAAGTTACTAATACTACATCTAATACTATAAGTTACTAATACTACATCTAATACTATAAGTTACTAATACTACATATAATACTATAAGTTACTAATATGACAGCTAATACTATAAGTAACTAATACTACATCTAATACTATAAGTTACTAATACTACATATAATACTATAAGTTACTAATACTACACCTAATACTATAAGTTACTAATACTACATCTAATGCTATAAGTTACTAATACTACATATAATACTATAAGTTACTAATACTACATCTAATACTATAAGTTAATAATACTACATATAATACTATAAGTAACTAATACTACATCTAATACTATAAGTAACTAATACTACATCTAATACTATAAGTTACTAATACTACATCTAATACTATAAGTTACTAATACTACATATAATACTATAAGTTACTAATACTACATCTAATACTATAAGTTACTAATACTACATCTAATACTATAAGTTACTAATACTACATCTAATACTATAAGTTACTAATATGACAGCTAATACTATAAGTAACTAATACTACATCTAATACTATAAGTTACTAATACTACATCTAATACTATAAGTTACTAATACTACATCTAATACTATAAGTTACTAATATGACAGCTAATACTATAAGTAACTAATATTACATCTAATACTATAAGTTACTAATTCTGCATCTAATACTATAAGTTGCTAATACTACATCTAATACTATAAGTAACTAATACTACATCGAATACTATAAGTTACTAATACTACAGCTAATACTATAAGTAACTAATACTGCATCTAATAATATAAGTAACTAATGCTACATCTAATACTGTAAGTTACTAATACTACAGCTAATACTATATGTTACTAATACTACATATAATACTATCAGTTACTAATACTACATCTAATACTATAACCCTAACCCTAACCCTAACCTTAACCCTAACCCTAATACTACATCTAATACTATAAGTTACTAATACTACATCTAATACTATAAGTTACGAATATGACAGCTAATACTATAAGTAACTAATTCTGCATCTAATACTATACGTTGCTAATACTACATCTAATACTATAAGTAACTAATACTACATCGAATACTATAAGTTAATAATACTACAGCTAATACTATAAGTAACTAATACTGCATCTAATACTATAAGTAACTAATGCTACATCTTATACTGTAAGTTGCTAATACTACAGCTAATACTATATGTTACTAATACTACATATAATACTATAAGTAACTAATACTACATCTAATACTATAAGTATCTAATACTACAGCTAAAACACAACAGTAACTAGTATTACATCTAATACTATAAGTAACTAATACTACATATAATACTATAAGTAACTAGTACTACATCTAATACTATAAGTAACTAATGATACAGTGAATACTATAGGTTAGTAATACTACAGCTAAAACATAACAGTAACTAGTATTACATCTAATACTATAAGTAAGTAATACTACAGCTAATACTATAAGTAATTAATACTGCATCTAATACTATAAGTAAGTAATACTACAGATACAAATATAAGTAACTAACTACTGCATCTAATACTATAAGTATGTAATACTACAGATAAAAATATAAGTAACTAACTACTGCATCTAATACTATAAGTAAGTAATATAAGTAACTAACTACTGCATCTAATACTATAAGTAAGTAATATAAGTAACTAACTACTGCATCTACGACTATAAGTAAGTAATATAAGTAACTAACTACTGCATCTAATACTATAAGTAAGTAATATAAGTAACTAACTACTGCATCTACGACTATAAGTAAGTAATATAAGTAACTAACTACTGCTTACGTAGAACAAAGGAAAGTTGGAACATACCTTGGGCTGTCACCTTTCCGTGGCCATTCTGTGACTGCCCTATAGAGGCAATGTTGAGAATAACATCACGTGTACTTTTAACATTACAATCTTGGAAATACCTGTAGCACTACTTTCTAAGACAACAACAGCAACAGCGACAACAACAACAGCGACAACAACAACAGCGACAACAACAACAGCGACAACAACAACAGCGACAACAACAACAGCGACAACAACAACAAGTGATGCACTATTGTAAAGTGACTGTTCCACTGGATGTCATAAGGTGAATGCACCAATTTGTAAGTCGCTCTGGATAAGAGCGTCTGCTAAATGACTTAAATGTAAATGTAAATGTAAACAACGACGACATCAACAACAAACAACAGCGACAACAACAACAGCGACAACAACAACAACAGCAACAACAACAACACGTGACAACAACAACAACAACAACGACAACAACAACACGTGACAACAACAATAACAACAACGACAACAACAACAACAATGACAACAACAACGACAACGACAACAACAACGACAACAACAACGACAACAACGACGATGACAACAACAACAACAATGACAACAACGACAACAATGATGATGACAACAACAACAACAACAACAACAACACGTGACAACAACAACGACAACGACAACAACAACAACAACAACGACAACAACAACAACAACAACAACGACAACAATGATGATGACAACAACAACAACAACAACAACACGTGACAACAACAAACAACGACAACGACAACAACAACAAAACAACACATTCTGTTGCTTCAGCCAAAGCCAGGGATGGTGCTGGATTAAGATTCATAAAGGAACTTAAAATAGAGCATCAAACAACTACCTTTACATTTTTCACCTTCAAACAATTACATTGAATAAACACTTAAATCACACAAGTTATGTCAAATAATTTGTGACAAACTTAACCTTTGAAATTGGTGCAATTGATAGCCGATTATGTTATCTTTAATCAAAGATAAATGTAAGTTGAAGGTAATTTATCGATTCGTCGAGATCTATTTTTTAAAGAAAATAAAGCATTATCCTGATGGACATAAAACAACAAGACATCATGTGGGTTACCATGGGTTACCATGGGTTACCGTGGGTTACCATGTAGGAAAAAACGTGACAACTCGAGACACGAGAGAGTCACACATAAACACCAGTGCAAGCCCCCCCCCCCGAACAAACAGCAGCCAACACACACTACGGACCCTACAGTAAATAGCAGCAACCCAGCACCAACACACACTACGGACCCCACAGTAAATAGCAGCAACCCATCACCAACACACACTACGGACCCCACAGTAAATAGCAGCAACCCAGCACCAACACACACTACGGACCCCACAGTAAATAGCAGCAACCCAGCACCAACACACACTACGGACCCCACAGTAAATAGCAGCAACCCAGCACCAACACACACTACGGACCCCACAGTAAATAGCAGCAACCCAGCACCAACACACACTACGGACCCCACAGTAAATAGCAGCAACCCAGCACCAACACACACTACGGACCCCACAGTAAATAGCAGCAACCCAGCACCAACACACACTACGGACCCCACAGTAAATAGCAGCAACCCATCACCAACACACACTGCGGACCCCACAGTAAATAGCAGCAACCCAGCACCAACACACACTACGGACCCCACAGTAAATAGCAGCAACCCAGCACCAACACACACTACGGACCCCACAGTAAATAGCAGCAACCCAGCACCAACACACACTACGGACCCCACAGTAAATAGCAGCAACCCATCACCAACACACACTACGGACCCCACAGTAAATAGCAGCAACCCATCACCAACACACACTACGGACCTCCACAGTAAATAGCAGCAACCCAGCACCAACCTACAGACCCCCACAGTAAATAGCAGCAACCCATCACCAACCTACAGACCCCCACAGTAAATAGCAGCAACCCATCACCAACCTACAGACCCCCACAGTAAATATCAGCAACCCATCACCAACCAACCTACAGACCCCCACAGTAAATATCAGCAACCCATCACCAAGACACACTACAGACCCCCACAGTAAATATCAGCAACCCATCACCAACCAACCTACAGACCCCCACAGTAAATAGCAGCAACCCATCACCAACCTACAGACCCCCACAGTAAATATCAGCAACCCATCACCAACCAACCTACAGACCCCCACAGTAAATAGCAGCAACCCATCACCAACCTACAGACCCCCACAGTAAATATCAGCAACCCATCACCAACCAACCTACAGACCCCCACAGTAAATATCAGCAACCCATCACCAAGACACACTACAGACCCCCACAGTAAATAGCAGCAACCCATCACCAACCTACAGACCCCCACAGTAAATAGCAGCAACCCATCACCAACCAACCTACAGACCCCCACAGTAAATAGCAGCAACCCATCACCAACCTACAGACCCCCACAGTAAATATCAGCAACCCATCACCAACCAACCTACAGACCCCCACAGTAAATATCAGCAACCCATCACCAACCAACCTACAGACCCCCACAGTAAATATCAGCAACCCATCACCAACCAACCTACAGACCCCCACAGTAAATATCAGCAACCCATCACCAACCTACAGACCCCCACAGTAAATAGCAGCAACCCATCACCAACCTACAGACCCCCACAGTAAATAGCAGCAACCCATCACCAACCAACCTACAGACCCCCACAGTAAATATCAGCAACCCATCAACCAACCTACAGACCCCCACAGTAAATAGCAGGAACCCATCACCAACCTACAGACCCCCACAGTAAATAGCAGCAACCCATCACCAACCTACAGACCCCCACAGTAAATAGCAGCAACCCATCACCAACCTACAGACCCCCACAGTAAATATCAGCAACCCATCACCAACCTACAGACCCCCACAGTAAATATCAGCAACCCATCACCAACCTACAGACCCCCACAGTAAATATCAGCAACCCATCACCAACCAACCTACAGACCCCCACAGTAAATATCAGCAACCCATCATCAACCAACCTACAGACCCCCACAGTAAATAGCAGCAACCCATCACCAACCTACAGACCCCCACAGTAAATATCAGCAACCCATCACCAACCAACCTACAGACCCCCACAGTAAATATCAGCAACCCATCACCAACCAACCTACAGACCCCCACAGTAAATATCAGCAACCCATCACCAACCAACCTACAGATCTGGCCCCACAGTAAATATCAGCAACCCATCATCAACCAACCTACAGACCCCCACAGTAAATAGCAGCAACCCATCACCAACCTACAGACCCCCACAGTAAATAGCAGCAACCCATCACCAACCTACAGACCCCCACAGTAAATAGCAGCAACCCATCACCAACCTACAGACCCCCACAGACCATCTGGCTGGACTTACTTGCACTGGAGGCTGCTGCTACAGACGCAAAATACGGATGACTGCTGTCTGGATCAGAGCGATAGAGATGGTCAACCCAGGGAGAGAGAGACAGAGAGGGGGGAGGTAGGAAGGTGGAGGAAGGGGGAGAAAGAGAGAGAGATGGTCAACCCAGGGAGAGAGAGACAGAGAGGGGGGAGGTAGGAAGGTGGAGGAAGGGGGAGAAAGAGAGAGAGATGGTCAACCCAGGGAGAGAGAGAGAGAGAGATGGTCAACCCAGGGAGAGAGAGAGAGATGGTCAACCCAGGGGAGAGAGAGAGAGATGGTCAACCCAGGGGGAGAGAGAGAGAGATGGTCAACCCAGGGAGGGAGAGAGAGAGAGAGATGGTCAACCCAGGGGGAGAGAGAGAGAGAGATGGTCAACCCAGGGGAGAGAGAGAGATGGTCAACCCAGGGAGAGAGAGAGAGAGATGGTCAACCCAGGGAGAGGAGAGAGAGAGAGATGGTCAACCCAGGGGAGAGAGAGAGAGATGGTCAACCCAGAGAGAGAGAGATGGTCAACCCAGGGAGAGAGAGAGATGGTCAACCCAGGGAGAGAGAGAGATGGTCAACCCAGGGAGAGAGAGAGAGAGAGAGATGGTCAACCCAGGGAGAGAGAGAGAGATGGTCAACCCAGGGAGAGAGAGAGAGAGAGAGATGGTCAACCCAGGGAGAGAGAGAGAGAGAGAGATGGTCAACCCAGGGAGAGAGAGAGAGATGGTCAACCCAGGGAGAGAGAGAGAGATGGTCAACCCAGGGAGAGAGAGAGAGAGATGGTCAACCCAGGGAGAGAGAGAGAGAGATGGTCAACCCAGGGAGAGAGAGAGAGAGATGGTCAACCCAGGGAGAGAGAGAGAGAGAGAGAGATGGTCAACCCAGGGAGAGAGAGAGAGAGAGATGGTCAACCCAGGGAGAGAGAGAGAGAGAGATGGTCAACCCAGGGAGAGAGAGAGAGAGATGGTCAACCCAGGGAGAGAGAGAGATGGTCAACCCAGGGAGAGAGAGGGAGAGAGAGAGAGAGAGATGGGGGAGGTAGGAAGGTGGAGGAAGGGGGAGAAAGAGAGAGAGATGGTCAACCCAGGGGAGAGAGAGACAGAGATGGGGGAGGTAGGAAGGTGGAGGAAGGGGGAGAAAGAGAGAGAGATGGTCAACCCAGGGAGAGAGAGAGATGGTCAACCCAGGGAGAGAGAGGGAGAGAGAGAGAGAGAGGGGGGGAGGTAGGAAGGTGGAGGAAGGGGGAGAAAGAGAGAGAGATGGTCAACCCAGGGAGAGAGAGAGAGATGGTCAACCCAGGGAGAGAGAGAGAGAGATGGTCAACCCAGGGAGAGAGAGAGAGAGAGAGAGATGGTCAACCCAGGGAGAGAGAGAGAGAGAGATGGTCAACCCAGGGAGAGAGAGAGAGAGAGATGGTCAACCCAGGGAGAGAGAGAGAGAGAGATGGTCAACCCAGGGAGAGAGAGAGAGAGAGAGAGAGAGAGATGGTCAACCCAGGGAGAGAGAGAGAGAGAGAGAGAGAGAGATGGTCAACCCAGGGAGAGAGAGAGAGAGAGGGGGAGGTAGGAAGGGGGAGAAAGAGAGAGAGATGAAAGGAGGGAGCGAGAGAAAGAGAAAGAGAGGGGGAGGGAGATCCCCCCCCCCACATACCTGTCCCATGTGATGTGCAGTTAAAGTAGCCAGGTGTCTCTTATCGATGCCTAATAATCATCATCAGACTGTGTGTTCATTTGACTTGAGTGGCGAGATAAATATTAAACAGAGAATCACGGGGAGACAGAGCTCTCACTCCCTGATCTAATGTGGTTTCAGAATGGCATCACAACAATGTACAAATCAGCACATGATCCATGATCGTGATGGTCGCGGTAAAGGATTCTCCACGGTGATAGCTGACATACCGTCTGTCCTTAAAGTGGATCTACTGTTGGATTGGTTATACATTAGCCAATCAGGATTGGCATTACTGGATCAGATCTTACATTAGCCAATCAGGATTGGTATTACTGGATCAGTTCTTACATTAGCCAATCAGGATTGGCATTACTGGATCAGATCTTACATTAGCCAATCAGGATTGGTATTACTGGATCAGTTCTTACATTAGCCAATCAGGATTGGTATTACTGGATCAGTTCTTACATTAGCCAATCAGGATTGGTATTACTGGATCAGTTCTTACATTAGCCAATCAGGATTGGCAGTACTGGATCAGATCTTACATTAGCCAATCAGGGGATGCAGAGAAGGATGGAGTCAGTCATGTCACTCTGTATCTCAGTAAATACTCCTCTATACACATAACATAACATACATGGAGCCATACATTTAATCTGGAAGAAAAGTACATCAAATCAAATCACATGTGCTTTTACACCTGCATTGCTTGCTGTTTGGGGTTTTAGGCTGGGTTTCTGTACAGCACTTTGAGATATCAGCTGATGTAAGAAGGGCTTTATAAATACATTTGATTTGATTTTCATTTATTAAATCACATGTAATGTATATAAATCTGAAAGCACAATGTTTGTGTTTCTGAGTGTGTGTGTGACTCACCTGTATCCCTGGCTTTGTGGACAGCAGCGCGGGGCTTGGCTGTTGTCGTAGTGGTGGTGGGTGGGAGGGTTGTGGTGGTAGTGGGTGGAGGTGTGGTGGTGGCCGTAGTGGGTGGAGGTGTGGTAGTCCTGGTGGGTTCTGGTGTTGTAGCCGGCATTACGGTAGTGACCACAGGGGCTTTGGTCTCTTTCTGACCTGAAAAAGACGAGGAGAGGAGAGTGTGAGGAGGGGGGGAGGGGAGAGGGAAGAGGAGAGGAGAGGTGGAGGGGAAGTGAGGAAAGAGGGAGGAGGCGAGGAAGGAGGAGAGGAGGGGAGGGGAGAGAGATAAGGAGAGGAGAGGAGAGGAGAGAGAGAGATAAGGAGAAGAGGGGAGAGGGGGAGAGAGGAGGGGAGAGGAGAGGTGGAGGGGAAGTGAGGAAAGAGGGAGGAGGCGAGGAAGGAGGAGAGGAGAGGAGAGAGATAAAGTGTTGCTCGTTCTTTACCTGCATGTCTCCTATCAACCAGGTGTTCCTCTATCTTTACCTGCATGTCTCCTATCAACCAGGTGTTTCTCTATCTTTACCTGCATGTCTCCTATCAACCAGGTGTTTCTCTATCTTTACCTGCATGTCTCCTATCAACCAGGTGTTTCTCTATCTTTACCTACATGTCTCCTATCAACCAGGTGTTTCTCTATCTTTACCTGCATGTCTCCTATCAACCAGGTGTTTCTCTATCTTTACCTGCATGTCTCCTATCAACCAGGTGTTTCTTTACCTGCATGTCTCCTATCAACCAGGTGTTTCTCTATCTTTACCTGCATGTCTCCTATCAACCAGGTGTTTCTCTATCTTTACCAGCATGTCTCCTATCAACCAGGTGTTTCTCTATCTTTACCTGCATGTCTCCTATCAACCAGGTGTTTCTCTATCTTTACCTGCATGTCTCCTATCAACCAGGTGTTTCTCTATCTTTACCTGCATGTCTCCTATCAACCAGGTGTTTCTCTATCTTTACCTGCATGTCTCCTATCAACCAGGTGTTTCTTTACCTGCATGTCTCCTATCAACCAGGTGTTTCTCTATCTTTACCTGCATGTCTCCTATCAACCAGGTGTTTCTTTACCTGCATGTCTCCTATCAACCAGGTGTTTCTCTATCTTTACCTGCATGTCTCCTATCAACCAGGTGTTTCTTTACCTGCATGTCTTTACCAGGTGTTCCTCTATCTTTATCTGCATGTCTCCTATCAACCAGGTGTTTCTTTACCTGCATGTCTCCTATCAACCAGGTGTTTCTCTATCTTTACCTGCATGTCTCCTATCAACCAGGTGTTTCTCTATCTTTACCTGCATGTCTCCTATCAACCAGGTGTTTCTCTATCTTTACCTGCATGTCTCCTATCAACCAGGTGTTTCTCTATCTTTACCTGCATGTCTCCTATCAACCAGGTGTTTCTTTACCTGCATGTCTCCTATCAACCAGGTGTTTCTCTATCTTTACCTGCATGTCTCCTATCAACCAGGTGTTTCTTTACCTGCATGTCTCCTATCAACCAGGTGTTTCTTTACCTGCATGTCTCCTATCAACCAGGTGTTTCTTTACCTGCATGTCTCCTATCAACCAGGTGTTTCTTTACCTGCATGTCTCCTATCAACCAGGTGTTTCTTTACCTGCATGTCTCCTATCAACCAGGTGTTTCTCTATCTTTACCTGCATGTCTCCTATCAACCAGGTGTTTCTTTACCTGCATGTCTCCTATCAACCAGGTGTTTCTTTACCTGCATGTCTCCTATCAACCAGGTGTTTTTATCTTTACCTGCATGTCTCCTATCAACCAGGTGTTTTCTATCTTTACCTGCATGTCTCCTATCAACCAGGTGTTTCTTATCTTTACCTGCATGTCTCCTATCAACCAGGTGTTTCTTTACCTGCATGTCTCCTATCAACCAGGTGTTTCTTTACCTGCATGTCTCCTATCAACCAGGTGTTTCTTTACCTGCATGTCTCCTATCAACCAGGTGTTTCTTTACCTGCATGTCTCCTATCAACCAGGTGTTTCTTTACCTGCATGTCTTTACCTGCATGTCTCCTATCAACCAGGTGTTTCTCTATCTTTACCTGCATGTCTCCTATCAACCAGGTGTTTCTCTATCTTTACCTGCATGTCTCCTATCAACCAGGTGTTTCTTTACCTGCATGTCTCCTATCAACCAGGTGTTTCTTTACCTGCATGTCTCCTATCAACCAGGTGTTTCTCTATCTTTACCTGCATGTCTCCTATCAACCAGGTGTTTCTCCTATCAACCATCTTTACCTGCATGTCTCCTATCAACCAGGTGTTTCTCTATCTTTACCTGCATGTCTCCTATCAACCAGGTGTTTCTCTATCTTTACCTGCATGTCTCCTATCAACCAGGTGTTTCTCTATCTTTACCTGCATGTCTCCTATCAACCAGGTGTTTCTCTATCTTTACCTGCATGTCTCCTATCAACCAGGTGTTTCTCTATCTTTACCTGCATGTCTCCTATCAACCAGGTGTTTCTCTATCTTTACCTGCATGTCTCCTATCAACCAGGTGTCTCTTTACCTGCATGTCTCCTATCAACCAGGTGTTTCTCTATCTTTACCTGCATGTCTCCTATCAACCAGGTGTTTCTCTATCTTTACCTGCATGTCTCCTATCAACCAGGTGTTTCTCTATCTTTACCTGCATGTCTCCTATCAACCAGGTGTTCCTCTTTCTTTACCTGCATGTCTCCTATCAACCAGGTGTTTCTCTATCTTTACCTGCATGTCTCCTATCAACCAGGTGTTTCTTTACCTGCATGTCTCCTATCAACCAGGTGTTTCTCTATCTTTACCTGCATGTCTCCTATCAACCAGGTGTTTCTCTATCTTTACCTGCATGTCTCCTATCAACCAGGTGTTTCTTTACCTGCATGTCTCCTATCAACCAGGTGTTTCTCTATCTTTACCTGCATGTCTCCTATCAACCAGGTGTTTCTTTACCTGCATGTCTCCTATCAACCAGGTGTTTCTTTACCTGCATGTCTCCTATCAACCAGGTGTTTCTCTATCTTTACCTGCATGTCTCCTATCAACCAGGTGTTTCTCTATCTTTACCTGCATGTCTCCTATCAACCAGGTGTTTCTCTATCTTTACCTGCATGTCTCCTATCAACCAGGTGTTTCTCTATCTTTACCTGCATGTCTCCTATCAACCAGGTGTTTCTCTATCTTTACCTGCATGTCTCCTATCAACCAGGTGTTTCTTTACCTGCATGTCTCCTATCAACCAGGTGTTTCTTTACCTGCATGTCTCCTATCAACCAGGTGTTCCTCTTTCTTTACCTGCATGTCTCCTATCAACCAGGTGTTTCTTTACCTGCATGTCTCCTATCAACCAGGTGTTTCTTTACCTGCATGTCTCCTATCAACCAGGTGTTTCTTTACCTGCATGTCTCCTATCAACCAGGTGTTTCTCTTCTTTACCTGCATGTCTCCTATCAACCAGGTGTTTCTCTTTCTTTACCTGCATGTCTCCTATCAACCAGGTGTTTCTCTATCTTTACCTGCATGTCTCCTATCAACCAGGTGTTTCTCTATCTTTACCTGCATGTCTCCTATCAACCAGGTGTTTCTCTATCTTTACCTGCATGTCTCCTATCAACCAGGTGTTTCTCTATCTTTACCTGCATGTCTCCTATCAACCAGGTGTTTCTCAACCAGGTGTTTTCTTTACCTGCATGTCTCCTATCAACCAGGTGTTTCTCTATCTTTACCTGCATGTCTCCTATCAACCAGGTGTTTCTCTATCTTTACCTGCATGTCTCCTATCAACCAGGTGTTTCTCTATCTTTACCTGCATGTCTCCTATCAACCAGGTGTTTCTCTATCTTTACCTGCATGTCTCCTATCAACCAGGTGTTTCTTTATCTTTACATGTCATGTCTCCTATCAACCAGGTGTTTCTCTATCTTTACCTGCATGTCTCCTATCAACCAGGTGTTTCTTTCTTTACCTGCATGTCTCCTATCAACCAGGTGTTTCTTTACCTGCATGTCTCCTATCAACCAGGTGTGTTTCTTTACCTGCATGTCTCCTATCAACCAGGTGTTTCTCTATCTTTACCTGCATGTCTCCTATCAACCAGGTGTTTCTCTATCTTTACCTGCATGTCTCCTATCAACCAGGTGTTTCTCAGGTGTTTCTTTACCTGCATGTCTCCTATCAACCAGTGTTGTTTCTTTACCTGCATGTCTCCTATCAACCAGGTGTTTCTTTACCTGCATGTCTCCTATCAGGTGTTTCTTTACCTGCATGCCAGGTGTTTCTCTATCTTTACCTGCATGTCTCCTATCAACCAGGTGTTTCTTTACCTGCATGTCTCCTATCAACCAGGTGTTTCTCTATCTTTACCTGCATGTCTCCTATCAACCAGGTGTTTCTCTATCTTTACCTGCATGTCTCCTATCAACCAGGTGTTTTTCTTTACCTGCATGTCTCCTATCAACCAGGTGTTTCTCTTTCTTTACCTGCATGTCTCCTATCAACCAGGTGTTTCTTTACCTGCATGTCTCCTATCAACCAGGTGTTTCTTTACCTGCATGTCTCCTATCAACCAGGTGTTTCTTTACCTGCATGTCTCCTATCAACCAGGTGTTTCTCTATCTTTACCTGCATGTCTCCTATCAACCAGGTGTTTCTCTATCTTTACCTGCATGTCTCCTATCAACCAGGTGTTTCTTTACCTGCATGTCTCCTATCAACCAGGTGTTTCTCTATCTTTACCTGCATGTCTCCTATCAACCAGGTGTTTCTCTATCTTTACCTGCATGTCTCCTATCAACCAGGTGTTTCTCTATCTTTACCTGCATGTCTCCTATCAACCAGGTGTTTCTTTACCTGCATGTCTCCTATCAACCAGGTGTTTCTTTACCTGCATGTCTCCTATCAACCAGGTGTTCCTCTTTCTTTACCTGCATGTCTCCTATCAACCAGGTGCATTTCTATCAGGTGTATCTTTACCTGCATGTCTCCTATCAACCAGGTGTTTCTTTACCTGCATGTCTCCTATCAACCAGGTGTTTCTCTATCTTTACCTGCATGTCTCCTATCAACCAGGTGTTTCAACTCTTTCTTTACCTGCATGTCTCCTATCAACCAGGTGTTTCTCTATCTTTACCTGCATGTCTCCTATCAACCAGGTGTTTCTCTATCTTTACCTGCATGTCTCCTATCAACCAGGTGTTTCTCTATCTTTACCTGCATGTCTCCTATCAACCAGGTGTTTCTCTATCTTTACCTGCATGTCTCCTATCAACCAGGTGTTTCTCTATCTTTACCTGCATGTCTCCTATCAACCAGGTGTTTCTCTATCTTTACCTGCATGTCTCCTATCAACCAGGTGTTTCTCTATCTTTACCTGCATGTCTCCTATCAACCAGGTGTTTCTCTATCTTTACCTGCATGTCTCCTATCAACCAGGTGTTTCTCTATCTTTACCTGCATGTCTCCTATCAACCAGGTGTTTCTTATCTTTACCTGCATGTCTCCTATCAACCAGGTGTTTCTCTATCTTTACCTGCATGTCTCCTATCAACCAGGTGTTTCTCTATCTTTACCTGCATGTCTCCTATCAACCAGGTGTTTCTTTACCTGCATGTCTCCTATCAACCAGGTGTTTCTTTACCTGCATGTCTCCTATCAACCAGGTGTTTCTCTATCTTTACCTGCATGTCTCCTATCAACCAGGTGTTTCTTTACCTGCATGTCTCCTATCAACCAGGTGTTTCTTTACCTGCATGTCTCCTATCAACCAGGTGTTTCTTTACCTGCATGTCTCCTATCAACCAGGTGTTTCTTTACCTGCATGTCTCCTATCAACCAGGTGTTTCTTTACCTGCATGTCTCCTATCAACCAGGTGTTTCTCTTTCTTTACCTGCATGTCTCCTATCAACCAGGTGTTTCTTTACCTGCATGTCTCCTATCAACCAGGTGTTTCTCTATCTTTACCTGCATGTCTCCTATCAACCAGGTGTTTCTTTACCTGCATGTCTCCTATCAACCAGGTGTTTCTCTATCTTTACCTGCATGTCTCCTATCAACCAGGTGTTTCTCTATCTTTACCTGCATGTCTCCTATCAACCAGGTGTTTCTCTATCTTTACCTGCATGTCTCCTATCAACCAGGTGTTTCTTTACCTGCATGTCTCCTATCAACCAGGTGTTTCTCTATCTTTACCTGCATGTCTCCTATCAACCAGGTGTTTCTCTATCTTTACCTGCATGTCTCCTATCAACCAGGTGTTGCTCTTTCTTTACCTGCATGTCTCCTATCAACCAGGTGTTTCTCTTTCTTTACCTGCATGTCTCCTATCAACCAGGTGTTTCTCTATCTTTACCTGCATGTCTCCTATCAACCAGGTGTTTCTTTACCTGCATGTCTCCTATCAACCAGGTGTTTCTTTACCTGCATGTCTCCTATCAACCAGGTGTTTCTTTACCTGCATGTCTCCTATCAACCAGGTGTTTCTCTATCTTTACCTGCATGTCTCCTATCAACCAGGTGTTTCTTTACCTGCATGTCTCCTATCAACCAGGTGTTTCTCTATCTTTACCTGCATGTCTCCTATCAACCAGGTGTTTCTCTATCTTTACCTGCATGTCTCCTATCAACCAGGTGTTTCTCTATCTTTACCTGCATGTCTCCTATCAACCAGGTGTTTCTTTACCTGCATGTCTCCTATCAACCAGGTGTTTCTCTATCTTTACCTGCATGTCTCCTATCAACCAGGTGTTTCTCTATCTTTACCTGCATGTCTCCTATCAACCAGGTGTTTCTCTATCTTTACCTGCATGTCTCCTATCAACCAGGTGTTTCTCTATCTTTACCTGCATGTCTCCTATCAACCAGGTGTTTCTCTATCTTTACCTGCATGTCTCCTATCAACCAGGTGTTTCTCTATCTTTACCTGCATGTCTCCTATCAACCAGGTGTTTCTCTATCTTTACCTGCATGTCTCCTATCAACCAGGTGTTTCTCTATCTTTACCTGCATGTCTCCTATCAACCAGGTGTTTCTCTATCTTTACCTGCATGTCTCCTATCAACCAGGTGTTTCTCTATCTTTACCTGCATGTCTCCTATCAACCAGGTGTTTCTCTATCTTTACCTGCATGTCTCCTATCAACCAGGTGTTTCTTTACCTGCATGTCTCCTATCAACCAGGTGTTTCTTTACCTGCATGTCTCCTATCAACCAGGTGTTTCTTTACCTGCATGTCTCCTATCAACCAGGTGTTTCTTTACCTGCATGTCTCCTATCAACCAGGTGTTTCTTTACCTGCATGTCTCCTATCAACCAGGTGTTTCTTTACCTGCATGTCTCCTATCAACCAGGTGTTTCTTTACCTGCATGTCTCCTATCAACCAGGTGTTTCTTTACCTGCATGTCTCCTATCAACCAGGTGTTTCTTTACCTGCATGTCTCCTATCAACCAGGTGTTTCTTTACCTGCATGTCTCCTATCAACCAGGTGTTTCTTTACCTGCATGTCTCCTATCAACCAGGTGTTTCTTTACCTGCATGTCTCCTATCAACCAGGTGTTTCTTTACCTGCATGTCTCCTATCAACCAGGTGTTGCTCTTTCTTTACCTGCATGTCTCCTATCAACCAGGTGTTTCTCTTTCTTTACCTGCATGTCTCCTATCAACCAGGTGTTTCTCTATCTTTACCTGCATGTCTCCTATCAACCAGGTGTTTCTCTTTCTTTACCTGCATGTCTCCTATCAACCAGGTGTTGCTCTTTCTTTACCTGCATGTCTCCTATCAACCAGGTGTTTCTCTATCTTTACCTGCATGTCTCCTATCAACCAGGTGTTTCTCTATCTTTACCTGCATGTCTCCTATCAACCAGGTGTTTCTTTACCTGCATGTCTCCTATCAACCAGGTGTTTCTTTACCTGCATGTCTCCTATCAACCAGGTGTTTCTCTATCTTTACCTGCATGTCTCCTATCAACCAGGTGTTTCTCTATCTTTACCTGCATGTCTCCTATCAACCAGGTGTTGCTCTTTCTTTACCTGCATGTCTCCTATCAACCAGGTGTTGCTCTTTCTTTACCTGCATGTCTCCTATCAACCAGGTGTTTCTCTATCGTTACCTGCATGTCTCCTATCAACCAGGTGTTTCTTTACCTGCATGTCTCCTATCAACCAGGTGTTTCTTTACCTGCATGTCTCCTATCAACCAGGTGTTTCTTTACCTGCATGTCTCCTATCAACCAGGTGTTTCTCTATCTTTACCTGCATGTCTCCTATCAACCAGGTGTTTCTCTATCTTTACCTGCATGTCTCCTATCAACCAGGTGTTTCTCTATCTTTACCTGCATGTCTCCTATCAACCAGGTGTTTCTCTATCTTTACCTGCATGTCTCCTATCAACCAGGTGTTTCTCTATCTTTACCTGCATGTCTCCTATCAACCAGGTGTTTCTTTACCTGCATGTCTCCTATCAACCAGGTGTTTCTTTACCTGCATGTCTCCTATCAACCAGGTGTTTCTCTATCTTTACCTGCATGTCTCCTATCAACCAGGTGTTTCTCTATCTTTACCTGCATGTCTCCTATCAACCAGGTGTTTCTCTATCTTTACCTGCATGTCTCCTATCAACCAGGTGTTTCTCTATCTTTACCTGCATGTCTCCTATCAACCAGGTGTTTCTCTATCTTTACCTGCATGTCTCCTATCAACCAGGTGTTTCTCTATCTTTACCTGCATGTCTCCTATCAACCAGGTGTTTCTCTATCTTTACCTGCATGTCTCCTATCAACCAGGTGTTTCTCTATCTTTACCTGCATGTCTCCTATCAACCAGGTGTTTCTCTATCTTTACCTGCATGTCTCCTATCAACCAGGTGTTTCTCTATCTTTACCTGCATGTCTCCTATCAACCAGGTGTTTCTTTACCTGCATGTCTCCTATCAACCAGGTGTTTCTTTACCTGCATGTCTCCTATCAACCAGGTGTTTCTCTATCTTTACCTGCATGTCTCCTATCAACCAGGTGTTTCTTTACCTGCATGTCTCCTATCAACCAGGTGTTTCTTTACCTGCATGTCTCCTATCAACCAGGTGTTTCTTTACCTGCATGTCTCCTATCAACCAGGTGTTTCTTTACCTGCATGTCTCCTATCAACCAGGTGTTTCTTTACCTGCATGTCTCCTATCAACCAGGTGTTTCTTTACCTGCATGTCTCCTATCAACCAGGTGTTTCTTTACCTGCATGTCTCCTATCAACCAGGTGTTTCTTTACCTGCATGTCTCCTATCAACCAGGTGTTTCTTTACCTGCATGTCTCCTATCAACCAGGTGTTTCTTTACCTGCATGTCTCCTATCAACCAGGTGTTTCTTTACCTGCATGTCTCCTATCAACCAGGTGTTGCTCTTTCTTTACCTGCATGTCTCCTATCAACCAGGTGTTTCTCTTTCTTTACCTGCATGTCTCCTATCAACCAGGTGTTTCTCTATCTTTACCTGCATGTCTCCTATCAACCAGGTGTTTCTCTTTCTTTACCTGCATGTCTCCTATCAACCAGGTGTTGCTCTTTCTTTACCTGCATGTCTCCTATCAACCAGGTGTTTCTCTATCTTTACCTGCATGTCTCCTATCAACCAGGTGTTTCTCTATCTTTACCTGCATGTCTCCTATCAACCAGGTGTTTCTTTACCTGCATGTCTCCTATCAACCAGGTGTTTCTTTACCTGCATGTCTCCTATCAACCAGGTGTTTCTCTATCTTTACCTGCATGTCTCCTATCAACCAGGTGTTTCTCTATCTTTACCTGCATGTCTCCTATCAACCAGGTGTTGCTCTTTCTTTACCTGCATGTCTCCTATCAACCAGGTGTTGCTCTTCTTTACCTGCATGTCTCCTATCAACCAGGTGTTTCTCTATCTTTACCTGCATGTCTCCTATCAACCAGGTGTTTCTTTACCTGCATGTCTCCTATCAACCAGGTGTTTCTTTACCTGCATGTCTCCTATCAACCAGGTGTTCCTCTTTCTTTACCTGCATGTCTCCTATCAACCAGGTGTTTCTCTATCTTTACCTGCATGTCTCCTATCAACCAGGTGTTTCTCTTTCTTTACCTGCATGTCTCCTATCAACCAGGTGTTTCTCTATCTTTACCTGCATGTCTCCTATCAACCAGGTGTTTCTCTATCTTTATCTGCATGTCTCCTATCAACCAGGTGTTTCTCTATCTTTACCTGCATGTCTCCTATCAACCAGGTGTTTCTTTACCTGCATGTCTCCTATCAACCAGGTGTTTCTTTACCTGCATGTCTC
This sequence comes from Oncorhynchus gorbuscha, assembly GCF_021184085.1. Classification (NCBI taxonomy): domain Eukaryota; kingdom Metazoa; phylum Chordata; class Actinopteri; order Salmoniformes; family Salmonidae; genus Oncorhynchus; species Oncorhynchus gorbuscha. Next base: position 3,129,865 of record NC_060183.1, read on the forward strand.
CTATCAACCAGGTGTTCCTCTTTTTTTACCTGCATGTCTCCTATCAACCAGGTGTTTCTCTATCTTTACCTGCATGTCTCCTATCAACCAGGTGTTTCTCTATCTTTACCTGCATGTCTCCTATCAACCAGGTGTTTCTCTATCTTTACCTGCATGTCTCCTATCAACCAGGTGTTTCTCTATCTTTACCTGCATGTCTCCTATCAACCAGGTGTTTCTCTATCTTTACCTGCATGTCTCCTATCAACCAGGTGTTTCTCTATCTTTACCTGCATGTCTCCTATCAACCAGGTGTTTCTCTATCTTTACCTGCATGTCTCCTATCAACCAGGTGTTTCTCTATCTTTACCTGCATGTCTCCTATCAACCAGGTGTTTCTCTATCTTTACCTGCATGTCTCCTATCAACCAGGTGTTTCTCTATCTTTACCTGCATGTCTCCTATCAACCAGGTGTTTCTCTATCTTTACCTGCATGTCTCCTATCAACCAGGTGTTTCTCTATCTTTACCTGCATGTCTCCTATCAACCAGGTGTTTCTCTATCTTTACCTGCATGTCTCCTATCAACCAGGTGTTGCTCTTTCTTTACCTGCATGTCTCCTATCAACCAGGTGTTGCTCTTTCTTTACCTGCATGTCTCCTATCAACCAGGTGTTTCTCTATCGTTACCTGCATGTCTCCTATCAACCAGGTGTTTCTTTACCTGCATGTCTCCTATCAACCAGGTGTTTCTTTACCTGCATGTCTCCTATCAACCAGGTGTTCCTCTTTCTTTACCTGCATGTCTCCTATCAACCAGGTGTTTCTCTATCTTTACCTGCATGTCTCCTATCAACCAGGTGTTTCTCTATCTTTACCTGCATGTCTCCTATCAACCAGGTGTTTCTCTATCTTTACCTGCATGTCTCCTATCAACCAGGTGTTTCTCTATCTTTACCTGCATGTCTCCTATCAACCAGGTGTTTCTCTTTCTTTACCTGCATGTCTCCTATCAACCAGGTGTTTCTCTATCTTTACCTGCATGTCTCCTATCAACCAGGTGTTTCTCTATCTTTACCTGCATGTCTCCTATCAACCAGGTGTTTCTCTATCTTTACCTGCATGTCTCCTATCAACCAGGTGTTTCTCTATCTTTACCTGCATGTCTCCTATCAACCAGGTGTTTCTCTATCTTTACCTGCATGTCTCCTATCAACCAGGTGTTTCTCTTTCTTTACCTGCATGTCTCCTATCAACCAGGTGTTCCTCTATCTTTACCTGCATGTCTCCTATCAACCAGGTGTTCCTCTATCTTTACCTGCATGTCTCCTATCAACCAGGTGTTCCTCTATCTTTACCTGCATGTCTCCTATCAACCAGGTGTTCCTCTTTCTTTACCTGCATGTCTCCTATCAACCAGGTGTTTCTCTTTCTTTACCTGCATGTCTCCTATCAACCAGGTGTTCCTCTTTCTTTACCTGCATGTCTCCTATCAACCAGGTGTTCCTCTTTCTTTACCTGCATGTCTCCTATCAACCAGGTGTTTCTCTATCTTTACCTGCATGTCTCCTATCAACCAGGTGTTGCTCTTTCTTTACCTGCATGTCTCCTATCAACCAGGTGTTCCTCTATCTTTACCTGCATGTCTCCTATCAACCAGGTGTTCCTCTATCTTTACCTGCATGTCTCCTATCAACCAGGTCTGTTGTTTTGTTGACAAACTACTGCACATAAAACAGCTCCATAACCATGTTTGTCATCTTTACGTACATTGCGTAATTAAAAAACTCCATCTCACCTGTTTTGCTGTAGGTAGGTCTCGAGGGAATATAGTCCAGAGAAGACGGATAGATGACTCCTTTCTTTGGCTTACCAACTAAGACAACAACAACAATTCAGAAATGGATCAGGCAACATCTAAAGACATTTGGAGGTCGTACGTACAGTGGCTGATAATGTTTCTACTGTGTTATCAGAAGGAATCAGTAGCCTGGCCTGGCAAAACATGTGGTACAACAGCAAGCTAAGCTAGGCTACATGAGCTAATCTAGGCTACATGAGCTAAACTGGGCTACATGAGCTAATCTAGGCTACATGAGCTAAACTGGGCTACATGAGCTAATCTAGGCTACATGAGCTAAACTGGGCTACATGAGCTAAACTGGGCTACATGAGCTAAGTTAGGCTACATGAGCAAAGTTAGGCTACATGAGCTAAGCTAGGCTACATGAGCTAAACTGGGCTACATGAGCTAAGCTGGGCTACATGAGCTAAACTAGGCTACATTAACTAAGCTGAGCTACATGAGCTAAGCTAGCCTCCATGAGCTAAGCTGGGCTACATGAGCTAAACTGGGCTACATGAGCTAAGTTAGGCTACATGAGCTAAGCTAGGCTACATGAGCTAAGCTGGGCTACATGAGCAAAGCTAGGCTACATGAGCAAAGCTGGGCTACATGAGCTAAGCTAGGCTACGGGAGCCTGCCTTGTTAGCCAGGCTAAGATCGATTGGTTAATTGATTGATTACCTGAGACAACGAAGGACTCTCTCCACTTGGGCAGAGACAGTGATCGGAGACCGTGGGAGTTAGAGCCTTTATAGATGTTCTGTCCAGCCATCTTCCTAACAATCACTTTACCCCCTGAGTTAGTGATGACACCGCTGTAGACAAAAACAACACCATCACACACATATTTCCTATGAACCGCAGCTTCTAAAAACTCTTGCACACTGTCCAAACAATGCCCACACAACTTGAATTGGAGGACGGCTAGGGCAAGAATACTACAGTACTTAACATGGACTCACCTGTGTATGGTGTTGTAATGAACCCATACTGACCTGTGTATGGTGTTGTAATGAACCCATACTGACCTGTGTATGGTGTTGTAGTGACCTGTGTATGGTGTTGTAATGAACCCATACTGACCTGTGTATGGTGTTGTACTGACCTGTGTATGGTGTTATAGTGAACCCATACTGACCTGTGTATGGTGTTGTACTGACCTGTGTATGGTGTTGTAGTGACCTGTGTATGGTGTTGTAATGAACCCATACTGACCTGTGTATGGTGTTGTACTGACCTGTGTATGGTGTTATAGTGAACCCATACTGACCTGTGTATGGTGTTGTAGTGACCTGTGTATGGTGTTGTACTGACCTGTGTATGGTGTTGTACTGACCCCATACTGACCTGTGTATGGTGTTGTAGTGAACCCATACTGACCTGTGTATGGTGTTGTACTGACCTGTGTATGGTGTTGTAGTGAACCCATACTGACCTGTGTATGGCAGCGTTACAGATGCTGGAGATGGAAGCGAAGACTCCTGTCCCATAAACCTGACTTTTTGTCTGTTTACAGTCAGACGGGCATTTAGCTATGAATTCTGGGAGGTTGATCTTCCCCGCCCGGACGTCACACTCTATGGCTGGAACCACTGGAGAGGAGAGGAGGGGAGGGGTCAGGACATGACAGAGAGAATCAGTATAGAGGAGGGGAGGGGTCAGGACATGACAGGAATAATCAGTATAGAGGAGAGGTCAGGACATGACAGAGAGAATCAGTATAGAGGAGGGGAGGGGTCAGGACATGACAGAGAGAATCAGTATAGAGGAGAGGTCAGGACATGGCCAAAACCAAGCTGTACTGGGCTGGCCTGGTTACTGATTCACTACTGAACCAAACCAAGCTGTACTGGCCTGGCCTGGTTACGGAACCACTACTGAACCAAACCAAGCTGTACCGGGCTGGTTATGGATCCACTACTGAACCAAACCAAGCTGTACCGGGCTGGTTATGGATCCACTACTGAACAAACCAAGCTGTACTGGGCTGGTTACTGATCCACTACTGAACCAAACCAAGCTGTACTGGGCTGGTTACTGATCCACTACTGAACCAAACCAAGCTGTATTGGGCTGGCCTGGTTACTGATCCACTACTGAACCAAACCAAGCTGTACTGGGCTGGTCTGGTTACTGATCCACTACTGAACCAAACCAAGCTGTACTGGGCTGGTCTGGTTACTGATCCACTACTGAACCAAACCAAGCTGTACTGGGCTGGTTACTGATCCACTACTGAACCAAACCAAGCTGTACTGGGCTGGCCTGGTTACTGATCCACTACTGAACCAAACCAAGCTGTACTGGGCTGGTCTGGTTACTGATCCACTACTGAACCAAACCAAGCTGTACTGGGCTGGTTACTGATCCACTACTGAACCAAACCAAGCTGTACTGGGCTGGCCTGGTTACTGATCCACTACTGAACAAACCAAGCTGTACTGGCCTGGTTACTGATCCACTACTGAACCAAACCAAGCTGTACTGGGCTGGTCTGGTTACTGATCCACTACTGAACCAAACCAAGCTGTACTGGGCTGGTTACTGATCCACTACTGAACCAAACCAAGCTGTACTGGGCTGGTCTGGTTACTGATCCACTACTGAACCAAACCAAGCTGTACTGGGCTGGTTACTGATCCACTACTGAACAAACCAAGCTGTACTGGGCTGGTTACTGATCCACTACTGAACCAAACCAAGCTGTACTGGGCTGGCCTGGTTACTGATCCACTACTGAACAAACCAAGCTGTACTGGGCTGGCCTGGTTACTGATCCACCACTGACCCAAACCAAGCTGTATTGGGCTGGTCTGGTTACTGATCCACTACTGAACCAAACCAAGCTGTACTGGGCTGGTTACTGATCCACTACTGAACAAACCAAGCTGTACTGGGCTGGTTACTGATCCACTACTGAACCAAACCAAGCTGTACTGGGCTGGTCTGGTTACTGATCCACTACTGAACCAAACCAAGCTGTACTGGGCTGGAAAGGACATATCTGAGCCAGTTTAGGCCAACACTACAGTTTCAACTGGCCTGGGCCCTAGGACCATGTCCCAGGACTACCTGACATGAGGACTCCTTGCTGTCCCCAGTCCACCTGGCCATGCTCCTGCTCCAGTTTCAACTGTTCTGCCTTACTATTATTCAACCATGCTGGTCATTTATGAACATTTGAACATCTTGGCCACGTTCTGTTATAATCTCCACCCGGCACAGCCAGAAGAGGACTGGCCACCCCACATATGCTCTCTCTAATTCTCTCTTTCTTTCTCTCTCTCGGAGGACCTGAGCCCTAGGACCGTGCCCCAGGACTACCTGACATGATGGCTCCTTGCTGTCCCCAGTCCACCTGACTGTGCTGCTGCTCCAGTTTCAACTGTTCTGCCTTATTATTATTTGACCATGCTGGTCATTTATGAACATTTGAACATCTTGGTCATGTTCTGTTATAATCTCTACCCGGCACAGCCAGAAGAGGACTGGCCACCCCACATAGCCCGGTTCCTCTCTAGGTTTCTTCCTAGGTTTTGGCCTTTCTAGGGAGTTTTTCCTAGCCACCGTGCTTTTACACCTGCATTGTTTGCTGTTTGGGGTTTTAGGCTGGGTTTCTGTACAGCACTTTGAGATATCAGCTGATGTACGAAGGGCTATATAAATAAATTTGATTTGATTTGATTTGATTTGAAAAGGTTATAAACCACTATTACCTTGTTTTGGTTTCTTGGTCTTGGATCCGTTTGGTTTGGCTTCACTACCGCAGCTGAGTAGAAGGACTAGAGGACAGGAAGCAATACACAGTATTTATATAGCTGTACTGAAACCCACAGTCTTCACAATAGACTACCACAGACAGCTATCCCCACACAGTAACATATACAGATTGACATAATGTGGGTGTTCCTCCAATCCTCTATGATGTCACAAGAATACAGTAAAGACCAGGAAGGCCTGTTTATGCTCCCAATTCACCACTAACAGGAAGGCCTGTTTATGCTCCCAATTCACCACTAACAGGAAGGCCTGTTTATCCTCCCAATTCACCACTAACAGGAAGGCCTGTTTATGCTCCCAATTCACCACTAACAGGAGGGCCTGTTTATGCTCCCAGTTCACCACTAACAGGAAGGCCTGTTTATGCTCCCAGTTCACCACTAACAGGAAGGCCTGTTTATGCTCCCAGTTCACCACTGACAGGAAGGCCTGTTTATGCTCCCAGTTCACCACTGACAGGAAGGCCTGTTTATGCTCCCAATTCACCAGTAACAGGAAGGCCTGTTTATCCTCCCAATTCACCACTAACAGGAAGGCCTGTTTATGCTCCCAGTTCACCACTAACAGGAAGGACTGTTTATGCTCCCAGTTCACCAGTAACAGGAAGGCCTGTTTATGCTCCCAATTCACCACTAACAGGAAGGACTGTTTATGCTCCCAATTCACCACTAAAGTCGCTTTGGATAAAAGCGTCTGCTAAATGGCATATATTATTATTATATTACAGTAAGGCCTGTTTATGCTCCCAATTCACCACTAACAGGAAGGCCTGTTTATGCTCCCAATTCACCACTAACAGGAAGGCCTGTTTATGCTCCCAATTCACCACTAACAGGAAGGCCTGTTTATGCTCCCAATTTCACCTCACATGACCATTACTCACAAGAGGCATGGTGGGTGTGGAAACAATTCATAATTAATCACACAGGTACAGATGGAAAGTTAAAATAATACAGTAACCACATAATCATGATCTACATGTGTTGTACAATTACAGTAACTACATAATCATGATCTACATGTGTTGTACAATTACAGTAACTACATAATCATGATCTACATGTGTTGTACAATTACAGTAACCACATTATCATGATCTACATGTGTTGTACAATTACAGTAACCACATAATCATGATCTATATGTGTTGTACAATTACAGTAACCACATAATCATGATCTATATGTGTTGTACAATTACAGTAACCACATAATCATGATCTATATGTGTTGTACAATTACAGTAACCACATAATCATGATCTACATGTGTTGTACAATTACAGTAACTACATAATCATGATCTACATGTGTTGTACAATTACAGTAACTACATAATCATGATCTACATGTGTTGTACAATTACAGTAACCACATAATCATGATCTACATGTGTTGTACAATTACAGTAACCACATAATCATGATCTATATGTGTTGTACAATTACAGTAACCACAACAACCACAGATGACGATAGACTCAACACCAATGGTATTTTGGAAACTTGTCCGCTGTGGTTTATGTGTGTGTGTGTGCGTGCTTGCATGTGTGTGTTTGTTATGCGTGCATCCGTGTGTGTGTGTGTGTGTGCTAACCCCTACCCAGCCAGACAGCAGTGAGGGGTGCACTGAGCAGCATGGTGCTGGGAGGTGGAAGGCTGCTGGTCTAGTCTGTTTGATGTCCTCCTAGAGCTGTCCTCGTAACTCACTCCCCCTGAGAGAAAGAGAGAACGAGGGGGGTGAGACAAAGAGGGGATAGAGAGAGAGAGAGAGAGAGAGAGCAAGAGAGAGAGAGAGAGAGAGAGAGAGAGAGTGGAGAGAAAAAATGATATGTTTTTATTGTCACGTACACCACATACTGTAGGTGCTGTGAAATGTGTTGTTTTACAGGGTCAGCCATGGGAGGGAGGGAGGGAGGGAGGGAGGGGGAGGGAGAGAGGGAGGGAGGGAGAGAGAGAGAGAGAGGGAGAGAGAGAGAGAGGGAGGGAGAGAGGGAGAGGGAGGAGAGAGAGAGAGAGAGAGAGAGAGAGAGAGAGAGAGAGAGAGAGAGAGAGAGAGAGAGAGAGAGAGAGAGAGAGAGAGAGAGAGAGAGAGAGAGAGAGAGAGAGAGAGAGAGAGAGAGAGAGAGAGAGAGAGAGAGAGAGAGAGTCCAATAGGAGTTTTAAAAGACAAACAACAGAAAGAGATAGAAGCTGGATATAGAGAAACAGATAGAAGCTGGATAAAGAGAGACAAATAGAAGCTGGATAAAGAGAAACAGAAGCTGGATCTAGAGAAACAGATAGAAGCTGAATTTAGAGAAACAAATAGAAGCTGGATATAGAGAAACACAGAAGCTGGCTGTAGAGAGACAAATAGAAGTTGGATATAGAGAAACAGAAGCTGGATATAGAGAGACAAATAGAAGCTGGATATAGAGAAACAGATAGAAGCTGGATATAGAGAAACAGATAGAAGCTGGATATAGAGAAACAAATAGAAGCTGGATATAGAGAAACAGATAGAAGCTGGATATAGAGAAACAAATAGAAGCTGGATATAGAGAAACAGATAGAAGCTGGATATAGAGAAACAAATAGAAGCTGGATATATGGATCAATTACAACAGGCAATGAAGCCCAATCAGCAACAGCACTCATCCTACGGGATGAGTACTTCATCCCACCACTCGGTTCAATAAGGAAAAAGCACTCATCCTACGGGATGAGTACTTCATCCCACCACTCGGTTCAATAAGGAAAAAGCACTCATCCTACGGGATGAGTACTTCATCCCACCACTCGGTTCAATAAGGAAAAAGCACTCACCCTACGGGAGTGTACTTCATCCCACCACTCGGTTCAATAAGGAAAAAGCACTCATCCTACGGGATGAGTACTTCATCCCACCACTCGGTTCAATAAGGAAAAAGCACTCACCCTACGGGAGTGTACTTCATCCCACCACTCGGTTCAATAAGGAAAAAGCACTCATCCTACGGGATGAGTACTTCATCCCACCACTCGGTTCAATAAGGAAAAAGCACTCATCCTACGGGATGAGTACTTCATCCCACCACTCGGTTCAATAAGGAAAAAGCACTCATCCTACGGGATGAGTACTTCATCCCACCACTCGGTTCAATAAGGAAAAACCAGCGTCACGTTCAGTAAATGATCACAACACCCAGATACACAAATCCTTTCCTTTATGACTGCATGCCTGTACACACAACAACAACAAAAACATCTCCTCCACCCACTGTCATTATGATTGAGAAGGAATGTTCTCTCATAGAACAATACACTTCAAATATCAGAGACCTGTTTAGCAGCGATGGAAAAAGTACCCAGTTGTCATACCAGAGTCAAAGTACAGATACCTTAATGGAAAGTGACTCAAGTAAAAGTCACCCAGTAAAATACTACTAGAGTCAAAGTCTAAAAGTATTTGGGTTTAAATATACTTAAGTATCAAAAGTAAAAGTATAAATCATTTCAAATTCAGTAAGCCGTTTTTATATTTGTATTAATTTATTTACAGAAAGCCAGGGTCACACTCCAACATACTCAATCATCATCTACAAACAAAGCATGTGTTTAGTGAGTCCTCCAGATCAGAGGCAGTAGGGATGACCAGGGATGTTCTCTGTTTAGTGAGTCCTCCAGATCAGAGGCAGTAGGGAGGACCAGGGATGTTCTCTGTTTAGTGAGTCCTCCAGATCAGAGGCAGTAGGGATGACCAGGGATGTTCTCTGTTTAGTGAGTCCTCCAGATCAGAGGCAGTAGGGAGGACCAGGGATGTTCTCTGTTTAGTGAGTCCTCCAGATCAGAGGTAGTAGGGATGTTCTCTGTTTAGTGAGTCCTCCAGATCAGAGGCAGTAGGGATGACCAGGGATGTTCTCTGTTTAGTGAGTCCTCCAGATCAGAGGCAGTAGGGATGTTATCTGGTTAGTGAGTCCTCCAGATCAGAGGCAGTAGGGATGACCAGGGATGTTCTCTGTTTAGTGAGTCCTCCAGATCAGAGGCAGTAGGGATGTTCTCTGTTTAGTGAGTCCTCCAGATCAGAGGCAGTAGGGATGACCAGGGATGTTCTCTGTTTAGTGAGTCCTCCAGATAAGAGGCAGTAGGGATGACCAGGGATGTTCTCTGTTTAGTGAGTCCTCCAGATCAGAGGCAGTAGGGATGACCAGGGATGTTCTCTGTTTAGTGAGTCCTCCAGATCAGAGGCAGTAGGGATGACCAGGGATGTTCTCTGTTTAGTGAGTCCTCCAGATCAGAGGCAGTAGGGATGTTCTCTGTTTAGTGAGTCCTCCAGATCAGAGGCAGTAGGGATGTTCTCTGTTTAGTGAGTCCTCCAGGTCAGAGACAGTAGGGATGACCAGGGATGTTCTCTGTTGAGTGAGTCCTCCAGATCAGAGGCAGTAGGGATGACCAGGGATGTTCTCTGTTTAGTGAGTCCTCCAGATCAGAGGCAGTAGGGATGACCAGGGATGTTCTCTGTTTAGTGAGTCCTCCAGATAAGAGGCAGTAGGGATGACCAGGGATGTTCTCTGTTTATTGAGTCCTCCAGATCAGAGGCAGTAGGGACCAGGGATGTTCTCTGTTTAGTGAGTCCTCCAGATCAGAGCCAGTAGGGATGACCAGGGAGGTTCTCTGTTTAGTGAGTCCTCCAGATCAGAGACAGTAGAGATGACCAGGGATGTTCTCTGTTTAGTGAGTCCTCCAGATCAGAGGCAGTAGGGATGACCAGGGATGTTCTCTGTTTAGTGAGTCCTCCAGATCAGAGGCAGTAGGGATGACCAGGGATGTTCTCTGTTTAGTGAGTCCTCCAGATCAGAGGCAGTAGGGAGGACCAGGGATGTTCTCTGTTTAGTGAGTCCTCCAGATCAGAGGCAGTAGGGACCAGGGATGTTCTCTGTTTAGTGAGTCCTCCAGATCAGAGGCAGTAGGGATGACCAGGGAGGTTCTCTGTTTAGTGAGTCCTCCAGATCAGAGACAGTAGAGATGACCAGGGATGTTCTCTGTTTAGTGAGTCCTCCAGATCAGAGCCAGTAGGGATGACCAGGGAGGTTCTCTGTTTAGTGAGTCCTCCAGATCAGAGACAGTAGAGATGACCAGGGATGTTCTCTGTTTAGTGAGTCCTCCAGACCAGAGGCAGTAGGGAGGACCAGGGATGTTCTCTGTTTAGTGAGTCCTCCAGATCAGAGACAGTAGGGATGACCAGGGATGTTCTCTGTTTAGTGAGTCTATGTTGAGTACATCTGAAATGTTTACTATTTGAGTACATATGTTATTGCCAATTGGTCAATGCTTTAAAATGTGCAGAACAAATTATATATAACCAATTTTGAAGGTTCTATAAAGAACTGTGTTCACAAGGTTCTAAGTGGAGCCTGTATAATGCTATAAAGAACCCTTTCCTAAGGTTCTAAAAATAATCATGTTCACAAGATTCTAAGTGGAACCTATATGGTGTAAGTCGCTCTGGATAAGAGCGTCTGCTAAATGACTTAAATGTAAATGTAATAAAGAACCCTTTCCTAATGTTGTATAGGCGGGTTTGCTGACAACGTCACGAAAACTTTGCGTGCGATTCCAAGGGGCAGGGGGCGTGTGTTGTTAGGTTTCTGGATAGCCAGGTAGCTAGCAACAATGACAAGAATCTGCCCTGATTCTGGATAGGCAGGTAGCTAGCAACTATGACAAGAAGCTGCCCTGATTCTGAATAGCCAGGTAGCTAGCAACAATGACAAGAATCTGCCCTGATTCTGGATAGCCAGGTAGCTAGCAACAATGACAAGAATCTGCCCTGATTCTGGATAGCCAGGTAGCTAGCAACTATGACAAGAAGCTGCCCTGATTCTGGATAGCCAGGTAGCTAGCAACTATGACAAGAAGCTGCCCTGATTCTGGATAGCCAGGTAGCTAGCAACAATGACAAGAATCTGCCCTGATTCTGGATAGCCAGGTAGCTAGCAACAATGACAAGAATCTGCCCTGATTCTGGATAGCCAGGTAGCTAGCAACTATGACAAGAAGCTGCCCTGATTCTGGATAGCCAGGTAGCTAGCAACTATGACAAGAAGCTGCCCTGATTCTGGATAGCTAGGTAGCTAGCAACAATGGGTAGAACTCTAGTCCCCAGGTCCCCTACACAGGATGGGGGCAGTAGGGTAGAACTCCAGTCCCCAGGTCCCCTACACAGGACGGGGGCAGTAGGGTAGAACTCCAGTCCCCAGGTCCCCTAAACAGGACGGGGGCAGTAGGGTAGAACTCCAGTCCCCAGGTCCCCTAAATAGGATGGGGGCAGTAGGGTAGAACTCCAGTCCCCAGGTCCCTTACATAGGACGTGGGCAGTAGGGTAGAACTCCAGTCCCCAGGTCCCCTAAACAGGATGGGGACAGTAGGGTAGAACTCCAGTCCCCAGGTCCCTTACACGGGACTGGGGCAGTAGGGTCGAACTCCAGTCCCCAGGTCCCCTAAACGGGATGGGGACAGTAGGGTAGAACTCCAGTCCCCAGGTCCCTTACACGGGACTGGGGCAGTAGGGTCGAACTCTAGTCCCCAGATACCTCCCTGTACAAGGGCAGCAGGGTAGAACTCCAGTCCCCAGATACCTCCCCGTACAAGGGCAGCAGGGTAGAACTCCAGTCCCCAGATACCTCCCTGTACAAGGGCAGCAGGGTAGAACTCCAGTCCCCAGATACCTCCCTGTACAAGGGCAGCAGGGTAGAACTCCAGTCCCCAGATACCTCCCTGTACAAGGGCAGCAGGGTAGAACTCCAGTCCCCAGATACCTCCCTGTACAAGGGCAGCAGGGTAGAACTGTGTTGACAGATGTGTTGAGTGAAACCGACGATTAGATCCTGTTATCAAAGGAATGCTGGCACCATGTGTCTCACTCTCTCAGCACAGAGTCAGACCTACCGTTGGCAGGCTGGACATGATCAAATATGATAGGACCATGTCCAGTGACCCCATGCAGGGCTAGACTCACGGTAGTAAATGAGAAAAAGACCAGGAATCAATCCCAGTTCTGATACAGAGCAGTGCAATGGACCGCCGTCAATGCTTTTAAAGGTAAGGCCTGTCTTCATGTTGTCTACCAGTATGTCTTCATGTTGTCTACCAGTATGTCTTCATGTTACCAGTATGTCTTCATGTTGTCTACCAGTATGTCTTCAGGTTGTCTACCAGTATGTCTTCATGTTGTCTACCAGTATGTCTTCAGGTTGTCTACCAGTATGTCTTCAGGTTGTCTACCAGTATGTCTTCATGTTGTCTACCAGTATGTCTTCAGGTTGTCTACCAGTATGTCTGTCTTCATGTTGTCTACCAGTATGTCTGTCTTCATGTTGTCTACCAGTATGTCTGTCTTCATGTTGTCTACCAGTATGTCTGTCTTCATGTTGTCTACCAGTATGTCTGTCTTCATGTTGTCTACCAGTATGTCTCCATGTTGACTACCAGTATGTCTTCGTGTTACCAGTATGTCTGTCTTCATGTTGTCTACCAGTATGTCTTCAGGTTGTCTGCCAGTATGTCTTCAGGTTGTCTACCAGTATGTCTTCAGGTTGTCTACCAGTATGTCTTCAGGTTGTCTACCAGTATGTCTGTCTTCAGGTTGTCTACCAGTATGTCTTCAGGTTGTCTACCAGTATGTCTGTCTTCATGTTGTCTACCAGTATGTCTTCAGGTTGTCTACCAGTATGTCTGTCTTCATGTTGTCTACCAGTATGTCTGTCTTCAGGTTGTTTACCAGTATGTCTTCAGGTTGTCTACCAGTATGTCTTCGTGTTGTCTACCAGTATGTCTTCAGGTTGTCTACCAGTATGTCTTCGTGTTGTCTACCAGTATGTCTTCATGTTGTCTACCAGTATGTCTTCAGGTTGTCTACCAGTATGTCTTCATGTTGTCTACCAGTATGTCTTCAGGTTGTCTGCCAGTATGTCTTCATGTTGTCTACCAGTTTGTCTTCTGGTTGTCTACCAGTATGTCTGTCTTCAGGTTGTCTGCCAGTATGTCTTCAGGTTGTCTGCCAGTATGTCTTCAGGTTGTCTACCAGTATGTCTTCAGGTTGTCTACCAGTATGTCTGTCTTCAGGTTGTCTACCAGTATGTCTTCAGGTTGTCTACCAGTATGTCTTCATGTTGTCTACCAGTATGTCTTCAGGTTGTCTGCCAGTATGTCTTCATGTTGTCTACCAGTTTGTCTTCTGGTTGTCTACCAGTATGTCTGTCTTCAGGTTGTCTGCCAGTATGTCTTCAGGTTGTCTGCCAGTATGTCTTCAGGTTGTCTACCAGTATGTCTTCAGGTTGTCTACCAGTATGTCTGTCTTCAGGTTGTCTACCAGTATGTCTTCATGTTGTCTACCAGTATGTCTTCATGTTGTCTACCAGTATGTCTGTCTTCAGGTTGTCTACCAGTATGTCTGTCTTCAGGTTGTCTACCAGTATGTCTTCATGTTGTCTGCCAGTATGTCTTCAGGTTGTCTACCAGTATGTCTTCAGGTTGTCTACCAGTATGTCTGTCTTCAGGTTGTCTACCAGTATGTCTTCAGGTTGTCTACCAGTATGTCTGTCTTCATGTTGTCTACCAGTATGTCTTCGTGTTGTCTACCAGTATGTCTTCATGTTGTCTACCAGTATGTCTCCATGTTGACTACCAGTATGTCTTCGTGTTACCAGTATGTCTGTCTTCATGTTGTCTACTAGTATGTCTTCAGGTTGTCTACCAGTATGTCTGTCTTCATGTTGACTACCAGTATGTCTGTCTTCATGTTGTCTACCAGTATGTCTTCATGTTGTCTACCAGTATGTCTTCAGGTTGTCTGCCAGTATGTCTTCATGTTGTCTACCAATATGTCTGTCTTCATGTTGTCTACCAGTATGTCTGTCTTCATGTTGTCTA
>NC_060183.1:3149358-3192090 GCF_021184085.1 Oncorhynchus gorbuscha
TACTGACAGACATACTGGTAGTCAACCTGAAGACATACTGGTAGACAACATGAAGACATACTGGTAGACAACATGAAGACAGACATACTGGTAGACAACCTGAAGACATACTGGTAGACAACCTGAAGACATACTGGTAGACAACATGAAGACATACTGGTAGACAACCTGAAGACATACTGGTAGACAACCTGAAGACATACTGGTAGACAACCTGAAGACATACTGGTAGACAACCTGAAGACATACTGGTAGACAACCTGAAGACATACTGGTAGACAACCTGAAGACAGACATACTGGTAGACAACATGAAGACATACATACTGGTAGACAACCTGAAGACATACTGGTAGACAACATGAAGACAGACATACTGGTAGACAACCTGAAGACATACTGGTAGACAACCTGAAGACATACTGGTAGACAACCTGAAGACATACTGGTAGACAACCTGAAGACATACTGGTAGACAACCTGAAGACATACTGGTAGACAACCTGAAGACATACTGGTAGACAACCTGAAGACATACTGGTAGACAACCTGAAGACAGACATACTGGTAGACAACCTGAAGACATACTGGTAGACAACATGAAGACAGACATACTGGTAGACAACCTGAAGACAGACATACTGGTAGACAACATGAAGACAGACATACTGGTAGTCAACATGAAGACAGACATACTGGTAGACAACCTGAAGACAGACATACTGGTAGACAACCTGAAGACATACTGGTAGACAACCTGAAGACATACTGGTAGACAACATGAAGACAGACATACTGGTAGACAACATGAAGACAGACATACTGGTAGACAACCTGAAGACATACATACTGGTAGACAACCTGAAGACAGACATACTGGTAGACAACATGAAGACAGAACTGTCGGACTAGATCAGCTAGATGCAGGCCAGAGTGTTCAAGGCAGTATTGAATTAGTCACTGTCTGTCATCTTGATTACTCTAATTTCTCTCAACCTGTGTGCACCTACATTGTAGACTTTCATTCATAGGCTAGGTTGTATCAACCTCATGATGGGTATAGAGAACATTAGAGTATCATGATAGTAACCTAAACCTATCGATGTTACATTGAACTGGGTGAATGGAATATGAACGACAGTCATCGAATATGCTGTAATAGAAATAAGGCCATGCTCATATAACAAAAAAAAGTATCATCCTCCCTCATCTTAAACGTCACCAACCACCACTGACATCTATCTACCCCCGACACTCTTGTACAGTAGTACCCATATCAATATGTGGTATATTACCTGTAAAAAGGTCATGTTTATATGTTTTAAACAGAGCTGTCTGTATTGACCACTTTGGTGCAGGGATACACAGTTATAAATATCAATGGGCAAACTGGGAGGGATGGGGTTAAACCATGGGGGCTGGTTGCTTTTCAAGTTAGGGAGGTGTTAAACAATAGAAGTGTTAATGAATTTACCTACAAAAAACAGCAGAGAAGCATTCGCGCAGACAATGCAGGAATCACGACTAGGTGGGTGGGTTTTATACCCTTATACCCCTTTCAGATGTAACAAAACGCAGAGAAGCATTCACGCAGACAATGCAGGAATCACGACTAGGTGGGTGGGTTTTATACCCTTATACCCCTTTCAGATGTAACAAAAAGCAGAGAAGCATTCACGCAGACAATGCAGGAATCACGACTAGGTGGGTGGGTTTTATACCCTTATACCCCTTTCAGATGTAACAAAACGCAGAGAAGCATTCACGCAGACAATGCAGGAATCACGACTAGGTGGGTGGGTTTTATACCCTTATACCCCTTTCAGATGTAACAAAACGCAGAGAAGCATTCACGCAGACAATGCAGGAATCACGACTAGGTGGGTGGGTTTTATACCCTTATACCCCTTTCAGATGTAACAAAAAGCAGAGAAGCATTCGCACAGACCTGATACCTGCATGTTGGTTACAGGGTCTGTGAAAATGCAGGAATCACGACTAGGTGGGTGGGTTTTATACCCTTATACCCCTTTCAGATGTAACAAAACGCAGGCAGAAAGAACCGGTCATGGTAACTCAACTCAAATCAAATCAAATCAAATTTATTTATATAGCCCTTCGTACATCAGCTGATATCTCAAAGTGCTGTACAGAAACCCAGCCTAAAACCCCAAACAGCAAGCAATGCAGGTGTAGAAGCACGGTGGCTAGCCCTTCGTACATCAGCTGATATCTCAAAGTGCTGTACAGAAACCCAGCCTAAAACCCCAAACAGCAAGCAATGCAGGTGTAGAAGCACGGTGGCTAGCCCTTCGTACATCAGCTGATATCTCAAAGTGCTGTACAGAAACCCAGCCTAAAACCCCAAACAGCAAGCAATGCAGGTGTAGAAGCACGGTGGCTAGCCCTTCGTACATCAGCTGATATCTCAAAGTGCTGTACAGAAACCCAGCCTAAAACCCCAAACAGCAAGCAATGCAGGTGTAGAAGCACGGTGGCTAGCCCTTCGTACATCAGCTGATATCTCAAAGTGCTGTACAGAAACCCAGCCTAAAACCCCCAAACAGCAAACAATGCAGGTGTAAAAGCAACTCAGTGGTATTTCATCCTGTGTTTGGAAGGGATATAGATGTACATCCCAATGGAATCCTATCGTATTCCTTACTTGGTACATTACTTTTCACCAGTGTATATTTTAACCCAGATTTTCAGCACATAAGATGTTTTATTTTATTTTACCTTTATTTAACCTTTATTTAACCTTTATTTAACCTTTATTTAACCAGGCAAGTCAGTTAGGAACAAATTCTTATTTTCAATGACGGCCTAGGAACAAGGAACAGTGGGTTAACTGCCTGTTCAGGGGCAGAACGACAGATTTGTACCTTGTCAGCTCGGGGATTTGAACTTGCAACCTTCCGGTTACTAGTCCAACGCTCTAATCACTAGGCTACCCTGCCGCCCATTGTGTCAAATGCATTGTACATCAGTTGTACAATGTGAGTGTGTTTGGGGCCAGAGAAAGAGGGTCCAGGCCCTCCTCAAACCCTCCACAAAGCTAGCAGAGCTGTTTCACGTGCAGCTTGAGTGAGGGTCTCTGTTCAGCTTCTAACAATACATCACTATCACGTAGGGGCGTCCAGAGTCTGTGGCTATGCATGTTTGTATCAGAGGTGAGGATGGGGATCATGTGGGCCGTTGATAGATATACATCATGGAAATGGACTACTGTAGTTATCCTGCAGAGGAAGAGGGAATAACTCTTTGTCAGCCACCAACAACCTAATCGTAGATTCAATCCAATTCTCAGTGTTCTAACCCTAACATTCCTCTCTATCAGGACAACATTCTCAGTGTTCTAACCCTAACATTCCTCTCTATCAGGACAACATTCTCAGTGTTCTAACCCTAACATTCCTCTCTATCAGGACAACATTCTCAGTGTTCTAACCCTAACATTCCTCTCTATCAGGACAACATTCTCAGTGTTCTAACCCTAACATTCCTCTCTATCAGGACAACATTCTCAGTGTTCTAACCCTAACATTCCTCTCTATCAGGACAACATTCTCAGTGTTCTAACCCTAACATTCCTCTCTATCAGGACAACATTCTCAGTGTTCTAACCCTAACATTCCTCTCTATCAGGACAACATTCTCTGTGTTCTAACCCTAACATTCCGCTCTATCAGGACAACATTCTCAGTGTTCTAACCCTAACATTCCTCTCTATCAGGACAACATTCTCAGTGTTCTAACCCTAACATTCCTCTCTATCAGGACAACATTCTCAGTGTTCTAACCCTAACATTCCTCTCTATCAGGACAACATTCTCAGTGTTCTAACCCTAACATTCCTCTCTATCAGGACAACATTCTCTGTGTTCTAACCCTAACATTCCGCTCTATCAGGACAACATTCTCAGTGTTCTAACCCTAACATTCCTCTCTATCAGGACAACATTCTCAGTGTTCTAACCCTAACATTCCTCTCTATCAGGACAACATTCTCAGTGTTCTAACCCTAACATTCCTCTCTCTATCAGGACAACATTCTCAGTGTTCTAACCCTAACATTCCTCTCTATCAGGACAACATTCTCAGTGTTCTAACCCTAACATTCCTCTCTATCAGGACAACATTCTCAGTGTTCTAACCCTAACATTCCTCTCTATCAGGACAACATTCTCAGTGTTCTAACCCTAACATTCCTCTCTATCAGGACAACATTCTCAGTGTTCTAACCCTAACATTCCTCTCTATCAGGACAACATTCTCAGTGTTCTAACCCTAACATTCCTCTCTATCAGGACAACATTCTCAGTGTTCTAACCCTAACATTCCTCTCTATCAGGACAACATTCTCAGTGTTCTAACCCTAACATTCCTCTCTATCAGGACAACATTCTCAGTGTTCTAACCCTAACATTCCTCTCTATCAGGACAACATTCTCAGTGTTCTAACCCTAACATTCCTCTCTATCAGGACAACATTCTCAGTGTTCTAACCCTAACATTCCTCTCTATCAGGACAACATTCTCAGTGTTCTAACCCTAACATTCCTCTCTATCAGGACAACATTCTCAGTGTTCTAACCCTAACATTCCTCTCTATCAGGACAACATTCTCAGTGTTCTAACCCTAACATTCCTCTCTATCAGAGAGAGAGAGTGTGTGTGTGTGTGTGTGTGTGTGTGTGTGTGTGTGTGTGTGTGTGTGTGTGTGTGTGTGTGTGTGTGTGTGTGTGTGTGTGTGTGTGTGTGTGTGTGTGTGTGTGTGTGTGTGTGTGTGTGTGTGCGTGCGTGTGTTAGTCTGCGTGTTGATTTAAGTTTCTGCTGTGTTGTGATAAGATGTTGTAATATAGGCATTTCAATTATTCCTTCATTACTATATACAATATACAAGACATAACAAGCATAACCAGCAGAAAATATATTCAACTATTCAACTTTTCAGCTATTCAATTATTAAGCTATTCAACTATTCAACTTTTCAGCTATTCAATTATTAAGCTATTCAACTATTCAACTTTTCAGCTATTCAATTATTAAGCTATTCAACTATTCAGCTATTCAATTATTCAACTATTCAACTTTTCAGCTATTCAATTATTAAGCTATTCAACTATTCAGCTATTCAATTATACAACTATTCAACTATTCAGCTATTCAACTATTCAACTATTCAACTATTCAGCTATTCAATCATTAATCTATTCAACTATCCAGCTATTCAGCTATTCAATCATTAATCTATTCAACTATTCAGCTATTCAGCTATTCAATCATTAATCTATTCAACTATTCAGCTATAAGTCAAGTCAGCTCCTCGTTGGTACTGATTCAGTAAGTAGGACAAGTCAGCTTCTAGTTAGTACTGATTTAGTAAGTAGGACAAGTCAGCTTCTAGTTAGTACTGATTTAGTAAGTAGGACAAGTCAACTCCTCGTTGGTACTGATTCAGTAAGTAGGACAAGTCAACTCCTCGTTGGTACTGATTCAGTAAGTAGGACAAGGTGTTGGGTGTCTGACTGACTGTGTGCTTAAGGTGTCTACTGGTAAGATAAGACACAATAGAGGATAGGTAGTGACTGTCTTGGCCTGTCCTACAGCCAAGCACATGGTGTGACAGGCAGCTGCATCAGAAGGACACACACACACACACACACACACACACACACACACACACACACACACACACACACACACACACACACACACACACACACACACACACACACACACACACACACACACACACACACACACACACACACACACACACACACACACACACACACACACACACACACACACACACACACACACTCCTGTCCCACTTTGTGTACCTGTGAGACCTACATGCAGCTGTAAAGGTCCTAAGCCTGTACAACTGCAATACAAAACCCAGGAAAGGAACCACACACTGCTGCTTTCACTGCTTTCACTGGAGTTAATCACGTTTCTGTTTTTGTCAATCACTTTGGCAAATCTTTCAGATGTAAGTGTTATATTATCAAAACTCTCAAGTACAAAACTCAAAACCGTTAACACTTGGTGTGACAGGCAGCTGCATCAGAAGGATCGTTAACACTTGGTGTGACAGGCAGCTGCATCAGAAGGACCGTTAACACTTGGTGTGACCGGCAGCTGCATCAGAAGGACCGTTAACACTTGGTGTGACCGGCAGCTGCATCAGAAGGACCGTTAACACTTGGTGTGACCGGCAGCTGCATCAGAAGGACCGTTAACACTTGGTGTGACAGGCAGCTGCATCAGAAGGACCGTTAACACTTGGTGTGACAGGCAGCTGCATCAGAAGGACCGTTAACACTTGGAATGACCCCTATCTTCTGTTCAGAACCAGCGATTCTGCATTCAACCCCGAGGTATTCAACCCCGAGGTATTCAACCCTGAGGCATTCAACCCTGAGGTATTCAACCCCGAGGTATTCAACCCTGAGGTATTCAACCCCGAGGTATTCAACCCTGAGGCATTCAACCCTGAGGTATTCAACCCTGAGGTATTCAACACCGAGGTATTCAACCCTGAGGCATTCAACCCCGAGGTATTCAACCCCGAGGCATTCAACCCTGAGGTATTCAACCCGAGGTATTCAACCCCGAGGTATTCAACCCTGAGGCATTCAACCCTGAGGTATTCAACCCCGAGGTATTCAACCCTGAGGCATTCAACACCGAGGTATTCACCCCCGAGGCATTCAACCCCGAGGTATTCAACCAAAATCAGTTTTCTGTTTTCTGGGAAATAGCATGAGAACATTTAATTTAGTTACCAATAGATCAGATAATGATAGACATTTAGTCAGTTTAGCTACTATTTAATCCAATAGCAAAAAAATATCAGATACACATTGAAGTGCTGGTTAGGAAAAAATGTAGATACGGAGGTTTGGACTCCAGCCACATGACTTGGACTCGAGTCTGACTCGAGACTGACTTGAGACTGACTCGAGACTGACTTGAGTCTGACTTGGTAGAAAATAAAATAACTTGAGACTTGGAACCTTGAGACTCGTCTTTTGACTTGAGACTCGTGACTCGTCTTTGACTTGAGACTCGTGGCTCGTCTTTGACTTGAAACTCGTGACTCGTCTTTGACTTGAGACTCGTGACTCGTCTTTGATTTGAGACTGATATGACTTGAAATGATCTGGCTAGGCTTTGTAATGTTTTCATTTTGTGACACAGTCTCTGTGTATTAATCTCCACGTTGCCAGAGACACTAGCCGTAGCATCAATTTTGCATGAAAAAAAGATTGTCTAGTGAAACGCACACTCTGCCCTCTGATTGGACCAGCTAACTGTCAATCAACACAGGTCGGGTAAACTAGTGAACAGATTGCTGATTTGCTGTACAGCTATAGGACTGGGTGCAGCGCAGACATCAAATTGTAGGGAAATAGGATTGCCATAATAAATATACAGCTCCAAAAATATGAACGGTTTATTTTCCACAGCAATGTGACGTCAAGCAACGATTACTGCAGAGACCTACTGGTCTTTTGGTATGTCAACAATGCTTGAGATTGACAATTAACTTATGAAGCTTACATTTGGAATGTGTTGTTAAAATTAATTATTCAGTAAGTCAAGTTCTACTTGGGACTTGACTCGAGACTCGATCCGTTCTACTTGGGACTTGACTCGATCCGTTCTACCTGGGACTTGACTCGAGACTCGATCCATTCTACTTGGGACTTGACTCGATCCGTTCTACCTGGGACTTGACTCGAGACTCGATCCATTCTACTTGGGACTTGACTCGATCCGTTCTACTTGGGACTTGACTCGAGACTCGATCCATTCTACTTGGGACTTGACTCGATCCGTTCTACTTTGGACTTGACTTGAGAATCGATCTGTTCTACCTGGGACTTGACTCGAGACTCGATCCATTCTACTTGGGACTTGACTCGAGACTCGATCCGTTCTACTTGGGACTTGACTCGATCCGTTCTACCTGGGACTTGACTCGAGACTCGATCCATTCTACTTGGGACTTGACTCGATCCGTTCTACTTTGGACTTGACTCGAGACTCGATCTGTTCTACTTGGGACTTGACTCGAGACTCGATCTGTCCTACTTGGGACTTGACTCGAGACTCGATCCATTCTACCTGGGACTTGACTCGAGACTCGATCCATTCTACTTGGGACTTGACTCGAGACTCGATCCGTCCTACTCGGAACTTATGACTCGAATAACAGTGATTTGGTCCCACATCTGGTTGATGGTAAATATCCGTATTTGACTAAAACTTTACGTTCAATTTAATATATGTAAATGTGTCTCCAATGGCAGGTTGTGTGTATATTGATAAATATGTCCGTTTTACAGTTGTATTATCCTTATACAGTACAAATCATAGGACAAATCATCAGAAATAGGGGTATTGTAAAGCAGTTGGCTACTGTAAAAATGTAGCACAGTATTGTAAAGCAGTTGGCTACTGTAAAACGTAGCACAGTATTGTAAAGCAGTTGGCTACTGTAAGAATATAGCACAGTATTGTAAAGAAGTTGGCTACTGTAAAAATGTAGCACAGTATTGTAAAGCAGTTGGCGACTGTAAAAACGTAGCACAGTATTGTAAAGCAGTTGGCTACTGTAAAAATGTAGCACAGTATTGTAAAGCAGTTGGCTACTGTAAAATATGTAGCACAGTATTGTAAAGCAGTTGGCTACTGTAAAAATGTAGCACAGTATTGTAAAGCAGTTGGCTACTGTAAAATATGTAGCACAGTATTGTAAAGCAGTTGGCTACTGTAAAAATGTAGCACAGTATTGTAAAGCAGTTGGCTACTGTAAAATATGTAGCACAGTATTGTAAAGCAGTTGGCTTCTGTAAAAATGTAGCACAGTATTGTAAAGCAGTTGGCTACTGTAAAATATGTAGCACAGTATTGTAAAGCAGTTGGCTACTGTAAAAATGTAGCACAGTATTGTAAAGCAGTTGGCTACTGTAAAAATGTAGCACAGTATTGTAAAGCAGTTGGCTTCTGTAAAAATGTAGCACAGTATTGTAAAGCAGTTGGCTACTGTAAAAATGTAGCACAGTATTGTAAAGCAGTTGGCTACTGTAAAACGTAGCACAGTATTGTAAAGCAGTTGGCTACTGTAAGAATATAGCACAGTATTGTAAAGCAGTTGGCTACTGTAAAAATGTAGCACAGTATTGTAAAGCAGTTGGCGACTGTAAAAACGTAGCACAGTATTGTAAAGCAGTTGGCTACTGTAAAAATGTAGCACAGTATTGTAAAGCAGTTGGCTACTGTAAAATATGTAGCACAGTATTGTAAAGCAGTTGGCTACTGTAAAAATGTAGCACAGTATTGTAAAGCAGTTGGCTACTGTAAAATATGTAGCACAGTATTGTAAAGCAGTTGGCTACTGTAAAAATGTAGCACAGTATTGTAAAGCAGTTGGCTACTGTAAAATATGTAGCACAGTATTGTAAAGCAGTTGGCTTCTGTAAAAATGTAGCACAGTATTGTAAAGCAGTTGGCTACTGTAAAATATGTAGCACAGTATTGTAAAGCAGTTGGCTACTGTAAAAATGTAGCACAGTATTGTAAAGCAGTTGGCTACTGTAAAAATGTAGCACAGTATTGTAAAGCAGTTGGCTTCTGTAAAAATGTAGCACAGTATTGTAAAGCAGTTGGCTACTGTAAAAATGTAGCACAGTATTGTAAAGCAGTTGGCTACTGTAAAACGTAGCACAGTATTGTAAAGCAGTTGGCTACTGTAAGAATATAGCACAGTATTGTAAAGAAGTTGGCTACTGTAAAAATGTAGCACAGTATTGTAAAGCAGTTGGCGACTGTAAAAACGTAGCACAGTATTGTAAAGCAGTTGGCTACTGTAAAAATGTAGCACAGTATTGTAAAACAGTTGGCTACTGTAAAAATGTAGCACAGTATTGTAAAGCAGTTGGCGACTGTAAAAACGTAGCACAGTATTGTAAAGCAGTTGGCTACTGTAAAAATGTAGCACAGTATTGTAAAGCAGTTGGCTACTGTAAAAATGTAGCACAGTATTGTAAAACAGTTGGCTACTGTAAAAATGTAGCACAGTATTGTAAAGCAGTTGGCGACTGTAAAAACGTAGCACAGTATTGTAAAGCAGTTGGCTACTGTAAAAATGTAGCACAGTATTGTAAAGCAGTTGGCTACTGTAAAAATGTAGCACAGTATTGTAAGCCATTTATGCCCCATGCAACATTCTACAAGATCACCTTCTCTACTTGCCTTGCTGGGGAGGCAACTAGAAACACTGAGATAGGGTACAGGCAGGGGTTTTATTCTCCAAATGTGCAAAAAAATCAGCTGTCCAGGTGGCTGGTCTCAGACCATCCCGCAGGTGAAGAAACCTGATGTGGAGGTCCTGGGCTGGTGTGGTTACACATGGTCTGCGGTTGTGAGGCCGGTTGGCCGTACTGCCAATTTCCCTAAAATGACATTGGAGGCGGCTTATGGTCGAGAGATTAACATTAAATTCTCTGGCAAAAGCACTGGTGGACATTCCTGCAGTCAGCATGCCAATTGTATGGTTCCTCAAAACTTGAGACATCTGTGGCATGGTGTTATGTGACAAAACTGCACATTTTAGAGTGGCATTTTATGTCCCCAGCGCAAGGTGCACCTGTGTAATTATCATGCTGTTTAACCAGCTTCTTGACATGCCGCATCTGTCAGGTGGATGGATAATCTTGGCAAAGGAGAAACGCTCCCTAACAGGGATATAAACAAATGTGTGCATGAATTCTGAGAGAAAAAAAGCTTTTGGTGCCTATGGAACATTTATGCGATCATGAAACATGGGACCAACGCTTTACATGTTGCGTTTATATTTTGTTCAGTAGAAATAAAGCGCCTTCAGAATGTATTCAGGCCCCTTGACTTTTTCCACATTTTGTTACGTTACAGCTTTACTCTAAAATGGATTAAATAAATAAAATAATACGTCAATCTAAACAACAATACTCCATAATAACAAAGGGAAAACAATTTTTGCAAATGTATTAATAATAAAAAATATATACGTTTTCAAACGTTTTGCTATGAGACACAAAATTGAGCTCCGGTGCATCCTGTTTCCATTGATCATCCTCGAGACGTTTCTCCAACTTGATTTGGAGTCCACCTGTGGTAAATTCAATTGATTGGACATTATTTGGGAAGGCACACACCTGTCTATATAAGGTCCCACAGTTGACAGTGCATGTAAGACCAAAAACCAAGCCATGATGTCAAAGGAATTGTCCATAGAGCTCAAAGACAGGATTGTGTCGAGGACCTAATCTGGGGAAGGGTACCAAAACATTTATGCAGAAATGAGGCTACTGGTGTTTTTTGGTGACCATGAGGCTACTGGTGTTTATTGGTGACCATGAGGCTACTGGTGTTTTTTGGTGACCATGAGGCTACTGGTGTTTTTTGGTGACCATAGGGCTACTGGTGTTTTTTGGTGACCATGAGGCTGATGGTGGTGTTTGGTGACCATGAGGCTGATGGTGTTTATTGGTGACCATGAGGCTGATGGTGGTGTTTGGTGACCATAGGGCTACTGGTGTTTTTTGGTGACCATGAGGCTGATGGTGGTGTTTGGTGACCATGAGGCTGATGGTGTTTTTTGGTGACCATGAGGCTACTGGTGTTTTTTGGTGACCATGAGGCTGATGGTGGTGTTTGGTGACCATGAGGCTACTGGTGTTGTTTGGTGACCATGAGGCTGATGGTGGTGTTTGGTGACCATGAGGCTACTAGTGTTGTTTGGTGACCATGAGGCTACTGGTGTTTTTTGGTGACCATAGGGCTACCGGTGTTTTTTGGTGACCATAGGGCTACCGGTGTTTTTTGGTGACCATGAGGCTGATGGTGGAGTTTGGTGACCATGAGGCTGATGGTGGTGTTTGGTGACCATGAGGCTGATGGTGGTGTTTGGTGACCATGAGGCTGATGGTGGTGTTTGGTGACCATGAGGCAGATGGTGGAGTTTGGTGACCATGAGGCTACTGGTGTTGTTTGGTGACCATGAGGCTGATGGTGTTGTTTGGTGACCATGAGGCTACTGGTGTTGTTTGGTGACCATGAGGCTACTGGTGTTGTTTGGTGACCATGAGGCTGATGGTGTTGTTTGGTGACCATGAGGCTACTGGTGTTGTTTGGTGACCATGAGGCTGATGGTGGAGTTTGGTGACCATGAGGCTGATGGTGGTGTTTGGTGACCATGAGGCTACTGGTGTTGTTTGGTGACCATGAGGCTGATGGTGGAGTTTGGTGACCATGAGGCTACTGGTGTTGTTTGGTGACCATGAGGCTGATGGTGGAGTTTGGTGACCATGAGGCTGATGGTGGTGTTTGGTGACCATGAGGCTACTGGTGTTGTTTGGTGACCATGAGGCTGATGGTGGAGTTTGGTTGGCCACCTGTCAGTTGTGACTGTGGATACTACGTCGGTCTATGGCTGAGTTGAGTTGAGCAGTGTGTCTTTATGTCGGATGATGTGCACTGCTAAGACAGATTTACCCCCCCCCAAAAAAACCTTGATGAACCGCCATCGGAGACTATCGCTTGTGTATATTTGGCTACATTGGCATTTACAGTTGGTGAAATGTGTTTGTCAGTTTCAGTTGATCGCCTGTCACTCTGCTTGTTGGAGCTATCTGTTGTATGGTGGACTGGGGCTTCATCAAGGTTTTTTGGGGAGTAAATCTGTCTTAGCAGTGCATACCCAGCCACCGACCTCCTCGCATGTCACTGATCAACATGGGACTATAAACACAATAAAGTTTTGAAAACTGATTCAATAGAAGATATTTAAAAGACGAACGAGAAAGAATGAATCCTGTGGATGGATTGGAAGTACCTGGAAGTGTTGCCAAGTTGTGTCACATAAAACACAACAAAGAGCTGGGATCTGAGGAGCAGGAAACATCAACAACATGTCTCTACAAGGTCACTTCCTGATGAAGTCTGGTGCATTTAATATCACTGCTCTGGTGATGAGAGTTTAATATCTCTGTTCTGGTGATGAGAGTTAAATATCACTGTTCTGGTGATGAGAGTTAAATATCTCTGTTCTGGTGATGAGAGTTAAATATCACTGTTCTGGTGATGAGAGTTAAATATCTCAGCTTTGCTCTGTTGTATTTGAAGGTAGACTCAGGGAAATGTCGCCACGAGCAGCACCGGAGATATTGAGATGAGTGAGATGCAAAACATAGCTTTCACACAGTCACACACAGTATCTGTGCATGTAGTAACCACGGGAGCAGAACAGATGAGCCTCGCGCTTCTGCGCTCTTAGTTGTTATGGAAATTGACCCACTATGCTGTTTCCTGCTTTCTATGTCATATCGCTGAGTCCACCTTTAAAGTAATTCATCCTGTGTGCTTTAGACAGGTCCCAGGTCTGTTTGTGTTGTCTCGCGGACTTCTATGGTCATTATCATAGCAGTATGGCAAGACCGCACAAACAGATCGAGGACCAGGCTACATGTGCTGCTCGCAATAAAGAAACAGTCGTTCCCTCAGTCTCAACCGGGCAGAGGAGAGATATTTACTGGCTCCGTCTTCAATGCAAGTCAGACCCGGCACCCGATTGCTGGACAGACTGCATGGATAAATAGAGTCTCTAGAGTCTAGACTACCTGGGATTCATAATCAACAGACACGAATGTCTGAATCATATCCGACTGAATCATAAAACAGACCTTGCAATCTGAATCATATCTGACTGAATCATATCTGACTGAATCATATCTGACTGAATCATATCTGACTGAATCATATCTGACTGAATCATAAAACAGACCTTGCAATCGGAATCATATCTGACTGAATCATATCTGACTGAATCATATCTGACTGAATCATAAAACAGACCTTGCAATCTGAATCATATCTGACTGAATCATAAAACAGACCTTGCAATCTGAATCATATCTGACTGAATCATAAAACAGACCTTGCAATCTGAATCATATCTGTCTGAATCATAAAACAGACCTTGCAATCGGAATCATATCCGACTGAATCATAAAACAGACCTTGCAATCTGAATCATATCTGTCTGAATCATAAAACAGACCTTGCAATCTGAATCATATCTGACTGAATCATAAAACAGACCTTGCAATCTGAATCATATCTGACTGAATCATATCTGACTGAATCATATCTGTCTGAATCATAAAACAGACCTTGCAATCTGAATCATATCCGACTGTTTATAACACCAAAAGGGATGACAGGATCAGTCAATTCAAAACTTAATCCAAGTTTTCCAGAAAAAGGATCTATCTAGAACCTAAAAGGGTTATTTGGCTGTCCCCATAGGAGAACCGTTTGAAGAACCAGTTTTGGTTCCAGGTAGAACCCTTTTGGGATTCATGTAGGATGTTTTCTACAGAGGGATCTGCATGGAATCCCAAAGGGTTCTACGTGGAACCAAAAAGAGTTCTCCCTAGAATATAAAACGGAACCTTATTTTATAAGACACTAGATGACAAAGAACAGATGTCAAAGAATCAAACATTCCGTTTTAGCATCACCGGAGGTGTGTGAGGGGCATGGTCTCACTTTCATCTACGTGGTTCAGCGGCTCCGAACTTCATTTGGATTTGGGACTGTAGGGGGAGGGGTGCGCGAAACTGCGCTTCCCAACTGGAAAAACCCCGTGCAGCGGAGTGGGTATGGATAGCTCTGCCACTCAGGATAGCTCAGGGCTACTGGTTCAAGTCCGTGCTGGTTGTTCGCGCTGCAAGTCTGTCGGGACACGGGTCTATAAATCTAGCCTACAACCACAACAAAACGAGATAACTCGTAAAAAGTAAAGTTAGGAAATCTAACGTTCAATATTCGCTTTTCAAGTCCGCACATCTCTGAGAAATATACAGGTATTATGTCCTCTATAAAAAAGTATGCGTATGATATGCAGTAACTGTACAACCCAGAGAACTACTTGAGACGCATAGCACAGAGAGTGGAGAACACGCTCTGTCCCCGGTCAAATAATGTAACTGATTCTAATCATCCACTGCGTAAAACCAAGGTAAACCTACCTGGAAACAAGACGGAAAAATATTCAGATTTGATTCCAAGTTTTTCTTCAATTTTCCCTCAATCTTCCACGGTTTATTGATATTACAATCCAAACAGTCGGTCATGAATGTGGTGCTCGTGTGTCTTCCCGGTCAGTCGGTCTAGATTCCCAGTTAGGTCTGCATCACCCGGAGTTGTGTGGGAGCGCGTATTAAAAGTGGAGACTGGGACGGGAACCAAAGTATTCCCCTCACTTCGCCCGTCCCACTCCTAGGATGCATCCCAAACGCACCCTATTCCCTATGCACGATATATAGGGCGCCATTTGGGATGTTAGGAGAGTCGGAGCGGGAAAAAAAATTGCCTTTAAACAGAATTCAAGTGCAATAGTCTAAGCAGAGAAGGCTATGGAGAGAGAGGCAGGATGCTGCCTGCTAGTTATGGCAAACAGACGGCTACATTTTAACCGAAAATTCTGAAATTGAAACGGATTTAATTTAATTCGCGTTTTTTCATCAAACACTATGAGTCAGTCTGTGTTATGTGAGTTCTATAAACAAGACATTGTGTGTTGGGACAGCCTGCTATTTTGATTAGATTCTTTTCCCTCTCCAATTTAAAGAAGGAAATGAGATATTGATGCACGATGGACGTGTCTTTAAGACTCTTTTCATCAAACACTATTTGATGACTAATCAAATCAAATCAATACACCTAATTATGTGCTGTCTAAGTTATGTACAATATACCTTATATTTATTTTTATTTAACTAGGCAAGTCAGTTAAGAACAAATTATTATTTTCAATGACAGACGAGTTATGAGTCCAACCCTCTAACCACTAGGCTACCTGCCGCCCTACAGTAGACCTACGGTAGACCTGCGGTCGGCCTGAGGTAGACCTGCGGTAGACCTGCGGTCGTCCTGCGGTAGGCCTACGGTAGACCTGCGGTCGGCCTGAGGTAGACCTGCGGTCGGCGTGCGGTTGACCTACAGTAGGCCTACAGTAGTCCTGCGGTCGTCCTGCGGTAGACCTGCGGTCGGCCTGCGGTAGACCTACAGTAGGCCTACAGTAGACCTACGGTAGACCTGCGGTCGGCCTGCGGTAGACCTACAGGAGGCCTACAGTAGACCTGCGGTCGTCCTGCGGTAGACCTACAGGAGGCCTACAGTAGACCTGCGGTAGAACTGCGGTAGTCCTACAGTAGAACTGCAGTAGACCTACAGCATACCTGCGGTCGTCCTGCGGTAGACCTACAGTAGGCCTATAATCACTATCCTATTCTTGTAAAAACACTGCTGCATTTGGGGCGGCAGGTAGCCTAGTGTGTTGGGCCAGTTACCCGAAAGGTTGCTGGATAAAATCCCCGAGCTGACAAGGTAAAAATCTGTCGTTCTGCCCCTGAACAAGGCAGTTAACCCACTATTCCCCGTTAGGCTGTCATTGTAAATAAGAATTTGTTCTAGTCTAATAAAAACTAAACATGTATACAGCTGCATTCCTATGGCATATGAAATGCAGCTGATGTCTATAGGTTAGAGTTGAATGAGATTCTCTGTCAGTCTGATAGTACAAAGGATCAAAGTTATTACATGGACTGGACATCTCCGTTGACTGTAGGCCTCTCGTCCCCAGTAAAGCCTGCCATGTAGGTGTGTACAGTCACACCGAGGCAGGGAGGACAATCACTCCTCCCCTGTCACTAAGGCAACAAATAAACCAATCATCACCTGCTTGGGAAACACACCAGAAACAGACCGGACTCTGAGTGTGTCCCAAGTGGCACCCTATTTACCCATAGGTCCCTGGTCAAAAGTAGTGCACTACAAAGGGATGAGGTGTAATTTAGGATGCAACCTCTGTTACATTCCACTGTTTCCTCTGGGTCTACAATACAATGGGAACCATGGCACGCATGATGAAACAATTACTGACTAGACTGAATGAAGTATCTATTCTATTCTCATTTACACTAATCTAACACATCCACATGCACACACAGACAGACAGACAGACAGACAGACAGACAGACAGACAGACAGACAGACAGACAGACAGACAGACAGACAGACAGACAGACAGACAGACAGACAGACAGACAGACAGACAGACAGACAGACAGACAGACAGACAGACAGACAGACAGACAGACAGACAGAGACAGACACACACACAGACAGACACACACACAGACAGACACACACACACACACACACACACACACACACACACACACACACACACACACACACACACACACACACACACACACACACACACACACACACACACACACACACACACACACACACACACACACACACACACACACACACACACACACACACACACACACACACCCTCAAGATCCTCTAAGTTCCATCAGAACCAGCACATGTTCTTGTGTCAGTAATTGCCCGTTAATTTAGCCAGAAAAGTGGATGCCATTTCACCCAGAAGGTTCATTGCTCTTTCAGAAAACTCCTTGTCAACCGGCACCATGGACCATTACATTACAGCATGAATCCCAAATGGCTCCCTTTGCCCTGTATAGTGCACTACTGCTGACCAGGGCTCATAGGGAATAGTGTGCCATTTGGGACTCAGTCACAGGATGTGCCAGTGCCGTCTGTCCAACTTATAATAAACTCCCCAATGGGAAACTAAAGGGTGAATTATGACAGTTCAGAAACATAACCTCCTTCCATCCTTCACTGAAAACCAGTTAGCCTTGCACAACGTGGCTGTTTCTCCTTCTCAATAGTGGAGTTATTCATAGCTGTATCTGAGTAGTCCTGTATCTGGGTAGACCTGTATCTTGGTAGACCTGTATCTGAGTAGACCTGTATCTGAGTAGACCTGTATCTGGGTAGACCTGTAGTAGACCTGTATCTGGGTAGACCTGTATCTGGGTAGACCTGTATCTGGGTAGACCTGTATCTGAGTAGACCTGTATCTGGGTAGACCTGTATCTGGGTAGACCTGTATCTGAGTAGACCTGTATCTGAGTAGACCTGTATCTGGGTAGACCTGTAGTAGACCTGTATCTGGGTAGACCTGTATCTGGGTAGACCTGTATATGGGTAGACCTGTATCTGAGTAGACCTGTATCTGAGTAGACCTGTATCTGAGTAGACCTGTATCTGGGTAGACCTGTAGTAGACCTGTATCTGGGTAGACCTGTAGTAGACCTGTATCTGAGTAGACCTGTATCTGGGTAGACCTGTATCTGAGTAGACCTGTATATGGGTATGCCTGTATCTGGGTAGACCTGTAGTAGACCTGTATCTGGGTAGACCTGTAGTAGACCTGTATCTGGGTAGACCTCTATCTGGGTAGACCTCTATCTGAGTAGACTTCTATCTGAGTAGACCTGTATCTGGGTAGACCTGTATCTGGGTAGACCTGTATCTGGGTAGACCTGTATCTGAGTAGACCTGTAGTAGACCTGTATCTGAGTAGACCTGTATCTGAGTAGACCTGTATCTGAGTAGACCTGTGTCTGGGTAGACCTGTAGTAGACCTGTATCTGGGTAGACCTGTATCTGAGTAGACCTGTAGTATACCTGTATCTGGGTAGACCTGTAGTAGACCTGTATCTGGGTAGACCTCTATCTGGGTAGACCTGTATCTGGGAAGACCTCTATCTGGGTAGACCTGTATCTGAGTAAACCTGTATCTGGGTAGACCTGTATCTGGGTCTGGGCTGTGTCTGTCCCCTGGCTCTAGACTGGGACTGTCCCCTGGCTCTAGACTGACTGTCCCCGGGCTCTAGACTGTGACTGTCCCCTGGCTCTGGGCTGTGACTGTCCCCTGGCTCTAGACTGTGACTGTCCCCTGGCTCTGAGCTGTGACTGTCCCCTGGCTCTAGACTGTGACTGTTCCCCGGCTCCTCTGTGCAATAGGAACCTGGTGGTGTGGCTGTGTTTGGTCTTGACTTTCTCCCAGTACAGGACAGGTCTCCCTCAGTGTGTGTTTGTGTGTGTGTGCGTTTGTTGTGGTGTGGAGGACAGGTCTCCCTCTGAGGGCACATGCTGATCATATCTCCTGAATTACCCACATTCCCTGGCGGTTGACAAGAGGAGGCTCGCCTCAGCCCACTGGCCGTCTTTGCACCACTGCACCGCAGAAATGTACTAAAACAGCTTAATATATTCTTCAGGATTGGTGCGTCCCCTGCGGGACAGTTGAGCTAACGTAGGCTAATGCCATTAGCATGACTAGCAAGTAACAAGTAACAAGAACATTTCCCAGGACATACACAAATCTGGTATTGGCAGAAATCTTACATTCTTGTTAATCTAACTGCACTGTCTAATTTACAGTAGCTATTACAGTGAAATAATATCATGCTATTGTTTGAGGAGAGTGCACAATTAAGAACATGAAAAGTTATTAATAAACAAACTAGGCACATTTGGGCAGTCTTGATACAGCATTTTGAACAGAAATTCAATGGTTCATTGGATCAGTCTAAAACTTTACACATACACTGCTGCCGTCTAGTGGCCAAAATTTCAAATTGCAGATGGGCTGGAATAATACATTATGGCATTTCTCTTCCATTTCAAAGATGATGGAACTTAAAAAGTAAAATAAAAACAGTTTTTTATTTCTTTGTATTATCTTCTACCAGATCTAATGTGTTATATTCTACTATATTCATTTCACATTTCCACAAAGTTCAAAGTGTTTCCTTTCAAATTGTGCAAAGAATATGCATATCTTTGCTTCAGGTCCTGAGCTACAGACAGTTAGATTTGGGTATGTCATTTTAGGCAAACATTGAAAAAAAGGGTTGATCCTTAATTAAATACCCCCTGACACTACAGCCTTACAGATACTAAATACCCCCTGACACTACAGCCTTACAGATACTAAATACCCCCTGACACTACAGCCTTACAGATACTAAATACCCCCTGACACTACAGCCTTACAGATACTAAATACCCCCTGACACTACAGCCTTACAGATACTAAATACCCACTATTACTGCAGCCAATTCATAATGCATAGCATACTTACATTGAAGCCACTGAGACAGGCCAAAGGGGAACACAGAATCCCTCCTGTCCATCTGCAATAAGACATTTACCTCTACAGTCACAGTTCATAGTGTCCTGTCTGTCCATCTGCAATAAGACATTTACCTCTACAGTCACAGTGTCCTGTCTGTCCATCTGCAATAAGACATTTAAAGTCAACCCTTCTGAGTGTTCCCATGTGTCACCACTCTTAACCCCACGTATCACTCAGTGCTGAGTCCATGAGGACAGAAGAGACGGTAAGTTCAAGTACAGCGCCATGCTCTGATATTCTGTTTCAATAAATGCACTCTTGAGAATCAGGAGAAAAACAAACAATATTTTATTGACACAAACAAGCACACATCAACATACATAAATTACCCAACAAATATAAAACATATATAAATGTACAACAGTGTTCTCTAATAATTCAGGTAACGGTTCAATATCAAATAAAACAAAAGCTGACAGAAAACATGGTATGGTCCAAAATGCCATGCTATTCCTTACATAGTGACACCCTACATAGTGACACCCTACACAGTGACACCCTACACAGTGACACCCTACATAGTGACACCCTACATAGTGACACCCTACACAGTGACACCCTACATAGTGACACCCTACATAGTGACACTCTATTCCTTACATAGTGACACCCTACATAGTGACACTCTATTCCTTACATAGTGACACCCTACATAGTGACACCCTACATAGTGACACCCTACACAGTGACACCCTACATAGTGACACCCTACATAGTGACACTCTATTCCTTACATAGTGACACCCTATATAGTGACACTCTATTCCTTACATAGTGACACCCTACATAGTGACACCCTACATAGTGACACCCTATATAGTGACACTCTATTCCTTACATAGTGACACCCTACATAGTGACACCCTACATAGTGACACCCTATATAGTGACACCCTACATAGTGACACCCTACATAGTGACACGCTATTCCCTATATAGTGGACACTCTATTCCCTACATAGTGACACTCTATTCCCTACATAGTGACACCCTATTCCCTACATAGTGACACCCTATTCCCTACATAGTGACACCCTATTCCCTACATAGTGACACCCTACATAGTGACACCTTATTCCCTACATAGTGACACTATATTCCCTTTATAGTGACACCCTACATAGTTACACTCTATTCCCTACATAGTGACACTCTATTCCCTACATAGTGACACTCTATTCCCTATATAGGGTAGCCTAGTGGTTAGAGCGTTGGACTAGTAACCGGAAGGTTGCGAGTTCAAACCCCCGAGCTGACAAGGTACAAATCTGTCGTTCTGCCCCTGAACAGGCAGTTAACCCACTGTTCCCAGGCCGTCATTGAAAATAAGAATTTGTTCTTAACTGACTTGCCTAGTTAAATAAAGGTAAAATAAAAATAAAATAAATATAGTGACATCCTAAATAGTGACACTCTATTCCCTATATAGTGACACCTTATTCCCTACATAGTGACACTATATTCCCTATATAGTGACATCCTATATAGTGACACTCTATTCCCTATATAGTGACACTCTATTCCCTACATAGTGACACTCTATTCCCTATATAGTGACACTCTATTCCCTATATAGTGACACTCTATTCCCTACATAGTGACACTATATTCCCTATATAGTGACATCCTACATAGTGACACTCTATTCCCTATATAGTGACACTCTATTCCCTATATAGTGACACTCTATTCCCTATATAGTGACACTCTATTCCCTATATAGTGACACTCTATTCCCTATATAGTGACACTCTATTCCCTACATAGTGACACTATATTCCCTATATAGTGACATCCTACATAGTGACACTCTATTCCCTACATAGTGACACTATATTCCCTATATAGTGACACTCTATTCCCTATATAGTGACACCCTACATAGTGACACCTTATTCCCTATATAGTGACACTCTATTCCCTATATTGTGACACCTCATTCCCTATATAGTGACACTCTATTCCCTATATAGTGACACCCTACATAGTGACACCTTATTCCCTATATAGTTACACTCTATTCCCTATATAGTGACACCCTACATAGTGACACCTTATTCCCTATATAGTTACACTCTATTCCCTATATAGTGACATCCTACATAGTGACACTCTATTCCCTATATAGTGACACTCTATTCCCTACATAGTGACACTCTATTCCCTATATAGTGACACTCTATTCCCTATATAGTGACACCTTATTCCCTACATAGTGACACTATATTCCCTATATAGTGACATCCTATATAGTGACACTCTATTCCCTATATAGTGACACTCTATTCCCTACATAGTGACACTCTATTCCCTATATAGTGACACTCTATTCCCTATATAGTGACACTCTATTCCCTACATAGTGACACTATATTCCCTATATAGTGACATCCTACATAGTGACACTCTATTCCCTATACAGGGACACTCTATTCCCTATATAGTGACACTCTATTCCCTATATAGTGACACTCTATTCCCTACATAGTGACACTATATTCCCTATATAGTGACATCCTACATAGTGACACTCTATTCCCTATATAGTGACACTCTATTCCCTACATAGTGACACTATATTCCCTATATAGTGACACTCTATTCCCTATATAGTGACACTCTATTCCCTATATAGTGACACCCTACATAGTGACACCTTATTCCCTATATAGTGACACTCTATTCCCTATATTGTGACACCTCATTCCCTATATAGTGACACTCTATTCCCTATATAGTGACACCCTACATAGTGACACCTTATTCCCTATATAGTTACACTCTATTCCCTATATAGTGACACCCTACATAGTGACACCTTATTCCCTATATAGTTACACTCTATTCCCTATATAGTGACATCCTACATAGTGACACTCTATTCCCTATATAGTGACACTCTATTCCCTACATAGTGACACTCTATTCCCTATATAGTGACACTCTATTCCCTATATAGTGACACTCTATTCCCTATATAGTGACACTCTATTCCCTACATAGTGACACTATATTCCCTATATAGTGACATCCTACATAGTGACACTCTATTCCCTATACAGGGACACTCTATTCCCTATATAGTGACACTCTATTCCCTATATAGTGACACTCTATTCCCTACATAGTGACACTCTATTCCCTATATAGTGACACTCTATTCCCTATATAGTGACACTCTATTCCCTATATAGTGACACTCTATTCCCTACATAGTGACACTATATTCCCTATATAGTGACATCCTACATAGTGACACTCTATTCCCTATACAGGGACACCCTATTCCCTACATAGTGACACTATATTCCCTATATAGTGACATCCTACATAGTGACACTCTATTCCCTATATAGTGACACTCTATTCCCTACATAGTGACACTCTATTCCCTATATAGTGACACTCTATTCCCTATATAGTGACACCCTACATAGTGACACCTTATTCCCTATATAGTGACACTCTATTCCCTATATAGTGACACTCTATTCCCTATATAGTGACACTCTATTCCCTATATAGTGACACTCTATTCCCTACATAGTGACACCTTATTCCCTATATAGTGACACTCTATTCCCTATATAGTGACACTCTATTCCCTATATAGTGACACTATTCCCTATATAGTGACACTCTATTCCCTACATAGTGACACCCTATTCCCTATATAGTGACACTCTATTCCCTATATAGTGACACTCTATTCCCTATATAGTGACACTCTATTCCCTACATAGTGACACTCTATTCCCTATATAGTGACACTCTATTCCCTATATAGTGACACTATTCCCTATATAGTGACACTATTCCCTATATAGTGACACCCTACATAGTGTCACCCTAATCCCTACATAGTGACACCCTATTCCTTACATAGTGACACCCTACATAGTGACATCCTATTCCCTATATAGTGACACCTTATTCCCTATATTGTGACACCTTATTCCCTATATAGTGACACCTCATTCCCTATACAGGGACACCCTATTCACTGTAGTGACACCTTATTCCCTATATAGTGACACCTTATTCCCTATATAGTGTCACCTTATTCCCTATATAGTGACACCTTATTCCCTATATAGTGACACCTTATTCCCTATACAGGGACACCCTATTCCCTATACAGGGACACCCTATTCTCTGTAGTGGCACACTATTCCCTATGTACTACCATAGGGCCTGGTCAAAAGTAGTGCACTATGTAGAGATTAGGGTTCTATTTTGAAAACCTTTTTGGTTTCAGATAGAAAAAGGGTTCTACATGAAATAGGTTCTCTTATGGGGTACAACCCTTTAGGTTCTTTTTTTCTCTAATAGTGTAAGGTGCCATTTTGGATACACATTTAGAGATTTTTAGAGTCTTTCACTCTCGTACTCTGGCATCTCAGAGTGCATGCTGGGTAGGGGGGTGAGGGGTACATTGGGAATGTAGTAGAGTGACTCCTGACTGACAGTAGGCGGCGTGTGGGCTGGACTATTCACCCCTGAGTCTGAATCCTGAGCCACGGAACCCTCTGTCTGCAGCATCTCTTCTTCACCATATTTAACCTCTCTTGACTGCAGAGGAAGTGAGATCACAGGAATCACAGGAAGGGTCGTGGCCTCGGGATGGTCTTTCAGCTTCAGCTCGTCAAGCTCCTGGAAGTTCTTGAGGCGGACCACTTCCTTGTGGGCGGAGCCACCGTAACACGGCAACAGCACAAAGACTTCCTTCCGGAACCTAGAACTCATTCCGAAGTAGATGAGGGGGTTGTAGAAGGAGGCGGATTTAGCGAAGAGACGGGTGAAGATTAAAGTCATGTTGGGGACGTGGTAACCACAGGCAGACCACATGGAGACCACAGCATAGGGAGACCATGCCATGATGAAGGCTGTGCAGATCACTATGGAGACCTGAAGGAGAAGTGACAGAGAAGAGAGATTAAAAAAGCTACAGGACTGTTTAGCTAGCTACAGGACTGTTTAGCTAGCTACAGGATTGTTTCGCTAGCTACAGGACTGTTTAGCTAGCTACAGGATTGTTTAGCTAGCTACAGGACTGTTTAGCTAGCTACAGGACTGTTTGGCTAGCTACAGGACTGTTTGGCTAGCTACAGGACTGTTTGGCTTGCTACAGGACTGTTTGGCTAGCTACAGGACTGTTTGGCTAGCTACAGGACTGTTTGGCTAGCTACAGGACTGTTTGGCTAGCTACAGGACTGTTTGGCTAGCACAGACTGGAATATGTTTTGGGATTCATCCGATAACATTGATGAGTTTACCACATCAGTCACTGGTGTCATTAATAAATGCATCGACGACAGTACATATCCCAACCAGAAGCCATGTATTAAAGGCAACATCCGCACTGAATTTAAGGATAGAGATGTCGCTTTCAAGCGACAGAACACTAATCTGGAGAAATCCTGCTATGACCTCCATAGAGACATCAAACAGGCAAAGTGTCGATAAAGGACTAAGATCGAATCCTACAACACTGGCTCTGACGCTCGTTGGATGTGGCAGGACTTGCAAACTATCACGGATTGCAAAGGGAATTGCAGCTGCTAGTTGCCCAGTGATGTAAGCCTACCAGAAGAGTGAAATGTCATCAATGCTCACCTCAAGGCAAGCAACACTGAACAATGCATGAGAGCACCAGCCATTCCGGACGACTGTGTGATCTACATTTTTCGTAGCCAATGTGAGTAAGATATTTAAACAGGTTAACATTCACAAGGCCGCAATGCCAGACGAAATACCAGGACACGTAGGATTTGCTGACCAGCTGGCAAATGTCTTCACTAACCTTTTCAACCTCTCCCTGACTAAGTCTGTAATCCCAACATGTTTCAAGCAGACCACCATAGTCCCTGTGCCCAAAAACGCCAAGCTAACCTGTCTAAATGACTATCGTCCCGTAGCACTCACATCTGTAGCCATGAAATGCTTTAACTTGACAGGGGGCAGTATTTTCACGTCTGGATGAAATGCATGCCCAAATTCAACTGCCTGCTACTCATCCCCAGAAGATAATATATGCATATTATTAGTAGATTGGATAGAAAACACTCTGAAGTTTCTAAAACTGTTTGAATCATGTCTGTGAGTATAACAGAACTTATTTAGCAGGCGAAACCCAGAGGACAAACCTTTCAGAGGTCACTCTCTTTTCAATGGGTCTTTAGTCTTTAGAAATTGGTTGAGGTTTTTCCTTTGTGTAATGAAGAAGTAGCCCTGATCAAAACGAGGTTCACTTCAACTGTACTGTTAGATAGAGGCGCGTGACCAGAAAGCTAGCTACAGTTTGTTTTCTTCCTCTATTGAACACAGATCATCCAGTCTTCAATTTTATCGATTATTTCCGTACAAAAATACCTAAAGTTGTATTACAAAAGTAGTTTGAAATGTTTTAGCAAAGTTTACAGGTAACTTTTGAGATATTTTATAGTCACGTTGTGCACTGGAACTGGTGTTTTTCTGGATCAAACGCGCCAAAGAAATTGACATTTTGGAGATATATCGACGGAATTAATCAAACAAAAGGACCATTTGTGATGTTGATGGGACATATTGGAGTGCCAACAGAAGAAGCTCGTCAAAGGTATGGCATGATTTATATTTCTATTTCTGCATTTTGTGTCGCGCCTGCAGGATTGAAATATGCTTTCTCTCTTTGTTTACGAAGGTGCTACCCTCAGATAATTGCATCGTTTGCTTTCGCCGAAAAGCCTTTTTGAAATCTGACATGTTGACTGGATTCACAACAAGTGAAGCTTTAATTTGGTATCTTACGTGTGATTTCATGAAAGTTTGATTTTTATAGTAATTAATTTGAATTTGGCGCTCTTCATTTTCACTGGCTTTTGGCCAAGTGGGACGCTAGCGTCCCACATATCCCAGAGAGGTTAAAAAGCTGTTCATGACTCACATCCACTCCATTTTCCCAGAAACCCTAGACCCACTCCAATTTGCATACCGCCAGTTGTACAGAGGACGCAATCTCTATTGCACTCCACACAGCCTTTTCCCACCTAGACAAAAGGAACACCTATGTGAGAATGCTGTTCATTGGCTACAGCTCAGCGCTCAACAGCTTAGAGCCCTCATAGCTCATCACTAGCTCAGGAAACTTTAACTGAACACCGCCCTCTGCAACTGGATTCTGGACATCCTGACGGGCCGCCCCCAGGCGGTGAGGATAGGCAACAACACATCCACCATGCTGATCCTCAAAACTGGGGCCCCTCAAGGGTGCATGCTGAGTCCACTCCTATACTCCATGCGCACCCATGACTGTGTGGCTGAGCACGACTCCAACACCATCATTAAGTTTGCTGACGACACCACGGTGGTAGGCCTGATCACCGACGACGATGAAACAGCCTATAGGGAGGAGGTCAGTGGCCTGGCAATGTGGTGCCAGTACAACAACCTCTCCCTCAACGTCGATGTCCATATCACTAAGGAATTAGGGTGGTCCACATACACCAACACAATCCTTAAAAAGGCACGACAACGCCTCTTCCCCCTCATGATGCTGAAAAGATTTGGCACGGACCCTCAGCTCTTCAAAAAGTTATACAGCTGCACCATTGAGAGCATCTTGACTGGCTGCATCAGCGCATGGTATGGCAACTGCTTGGCATCCGACAGCAAGATGATACAGAGGGTAGTGCATATGGCCCATTACATCACTATACCAGGCGGTGTCAAAGGAAGGCCTTAAAAATGGTCAAGAACTCCAGCCACCCAAGTCATAGGCTGTTCTCTCTGCTACCGCACGGCAAGCGGTACCGATGCACCATGTCTGGAACCAACAGGACCCTGAACAGCTTCTACCCTCAAGGCTGCTAAATAGTTGACCAAATAGCTACCCGGACGATCTGCATTGACACCGTTTTGCTCATCTCTTTTGACTCATCACATTCACTTCTGCTACTGCGTATTATCTATCATATTGCTTAGTCACTTTACCCTTGCCTTTATGTACATACGTATCTACCTTAATTACCCCGTACCCCTGCACATGGACTGGGTACTGGTACCCCGTGTTTATAGCCAAGTTATCATTACTCAGTACTGGTACCCCGTGTATATAGTCAAGTTCTCATTACTCAGTACTGGTACCCCGTGTTTATAGCCAAGTTATCATTACTCAGTACTGGTACCCCGTGTTTATAGCCAAGTTATCATTACTCAGTACTGGTACCCCGTGTATATAGCAGAGTTACCATTACTCAGTACTGGTACCCCGTGTATATAGCAGAGTTATCATTACTCAGTACTGGTACCCCGTGTTTATAGCAGAGTTCTCATTACTCAGTACTGGTACCCCGTGTTTATAGCAGAGTTATCATTACTCAGTACTGGTACCCCGTGTTTATAGCAGAGTTATCATTACTCAGTACTGGTACCGTGTATATAGCAGAGTTACCATTACTCAGTACTGGTACCCCGTGTATATAGCAGAGTTATCATTACTCAGTACTGGTACCCCGTGTTTATAGCAGAGTCAGTACTGGTACCCCGTGTTTATAGCAGAGTTACTCAGTACTGGTACCC
Organism: Oncorhynchus gorbuscha; assembly: GCF_021184085.1. Taxonomy (NCBI): domain Eukaryota; kingdom Metazoa; phylum Chordata; class Actinopteri; order Salmoniformes; family Salmonidae; genus Oncorhynchus; species Oncorhynchus gorbuscha. The sequence goes on from NC_060183.1 coordinate 3,178,070, forward strand.
CGTGTTTATAGCAGAGTTACTCATTACTCAGTACTGGTACCCCGTGTTTATAGCAGAGTTATCATTACTCAGTACTGGTACCCGTGTTTATAGCAGAGTTATCATTACTCAGTACAGTACTGGTACCCCGTGTTTATAGCAGAGTTCTCATTACTCAGTACTGGTACCCGTGTATAAAGTCAAGTTCTCATTACTCAGTACTGGTACCCCGTGTTTATAGCAGAGTTATCATTACTCAGTACTGGTACCCCGTGTTTATAGCCAAGTTATCATTACTCAGTACTGGTACCCCGTGTTTATAGCCAGCAGAGTTATCATTACTCAGTACTGGTACCCCGTGTTTATAGCAGAGTTATCATTACTCAGTACTGGTACCCCGTGTATAAAGTCAAGTTCTCATTACTCAGTACTGGTACCCCGTGTTTATAGCCAAGTTATCATTACTCAGTACTGGTACCCTGGTACCCGTGTTTATAGCCAGAGTTATCATTACTCAGTACTGGTACCCCGTGTTTATAGCAGAGTTACCATTACTCAGTACTGGTACCCCGTGTGTTTATAGCAGAGTTACTCATTACTCAGTACTGGTACCCCGTGTATATAGCAGAGTTCTCATTACTCAGTACTGGTACCCCGTGTTTATATATAGCAGAGTTACCATTACTCAGTACTGGTACCCCGTGTATATAGCAGAGTTACTCATTACTCAGTACTGGTACCCCGTGTTATATAGCAGAGTTCTCATTACTCAGTACTGGTACCCCCAGAGTTGTATATAGCAGAGTTCTCATTACTCAGTACTGGTACCCCGTGTTTATAGCAGAGTTATCATTACTCAGTACTGGTACCCCGTGTATAAAGTCAAGTTCTCATTACTCAGTACTGGTACCCCGTGTTTATAGCCAAGTTATCATTACTCAGTACTGGTACCCCGTGTTTATAGCCAAGTTATCATTACTCAGTACTGGTACCCCGTGTTTATAGCCAAGTTATCATTACTCAGTACTGGTACCCCGTGTATAAAGTCAAGTTCTCATTACTCAGTACTGGTACCCCGTGTTTATAGCCAAGTTATCATTACTCAGTACTGGTACCCCGTGTTTATAGCCAAGTTATCATTACTCAGTACTGGTACCCCGTGTATATAGCAGAGTTCTCATTACTCAGTACTGGTACCCCGTGTATATAGCAGAGTTACCATTACTCAGTACTGGTACCCCGTGTATATAGCAGAGTTCTCATTACTCAGTACTGGTACCCCGTGTATATAGCAGAGTTACCATTACTCAGTACTGGTACCCCGTGTATATAGCAGAGTTCTCATTACTCAGTACTGGTACCCCGTGTTTATAGCAGAGTTCTCATTACTCAGTACTGGTACCCCGTGTTTATAGCAGAGTTTACCATTACTCAGTACTGGTAGTTCTCCCCAGAGTGTGGTACCCCGTGTTTATAGCAGAGTTATCATTACTCAGTACTGGTACCCCGTGTTTATAGCAGAGTTATCATTACTCAGTACTGGTACCCCGTGTATATAGCAGAGTTATCATTACTCAGTACTGGTACCCCGTGTTTATAGCAGAGTTATTGTTACTCATTGTGTATTTATTCCTTGTGTTATTATTTTTCTAATTTCTTTCTCTCCGTGTTGTTGTGAAGGGCCCCGTAAGTCAGCATTTCACTGTTAGTCTACACGTGTTGTTGTGAAGGGCCCGTAAGTCAGCATTTCACTGTTAGTCTACATGTGTCGTTGTGAAGGGCCCGTGACTCAGCATTTCACTGTTAGTCTACATGTGTCGTTGTGAAGGGCCCGTGAGTCAGCATTTCACTGTTAGTCTACATGTGTCGTTGTGAAGGGCCCCGTAAGTCAGCATTTCACTGTTAGTCTACACGTGTTGTTTACAAAGCAGGTGACAAATATTTGTAATTTTTATTTTATTTGAATGTTTACTGTCCACTGTGCTCCTGATGCACCTTTTGCGGTCTTGTCTGGGTTATTTAAAAAAAATCCCTTTCTGTTTCTGTTCTGTTGATGTAAATATGTCTTCTAACTAAATGTTATTGAATGAATTGATTGATTGATTGGTTGGTTAATTGGCTCACCCTCGTGACGTCTCGTTCCACCTTCCTCTGTCTGGCTGAGAGGTATCGGTCAGCAGACATGGCATTGCTGCTCACCACTGTATGGATGATGGCTATATAGGAGAACACCATGACCATGACCGGGACGAAGAAGCAGGTGATGAGGATGGACATAATGTAGGACTTGTAGATGGTGGAGTAGTTAGCCTTGGACCAGTCCACCTCACAGGTCCCGTACCCGCAGTCTGGAGGTGGAGATATGGGGATGAATTTGTTAGAGCGGTGTTTCGAGAGGTGGTCGCATGAAGGGATGGATGAACGGATGGATGGGTGGTCGCATGCATGAATGGATGAACGGATGGATGGATGAATACATGGATATATAGATGGATAAATGGATGGATGGATGGATGAATACATGGATATATAGAGGGATAAATGGATGAATACATGGATATATAGAGGGATAAATGGATGGATGGATGGATATATAGAGGGATAAATGGATGGATGAACGGATATATAGAGGGATAAATGGATGGATGGATGGATATATAGAGGGAAAAATGGATGGATGGAGGGATGAATACATGGATATATAGAGGGATGGATGGATATATAGAGGGATAAATGGATGGATGGATGGATGGATGAATACATGGATATATAGAGGGATAAATGGATGGATGGATGAATACATGGATATATAGAGGGATAAATGGATGGATGGATGAATGAATACATGGATATATAGAGGGATAAATTGATGGATGGATGGATGGATGGATATATAGAGGGATGGATGGATATAGAGAGGGATGAATGGATGGATGGATGGATGAATGAATGAATACATGGATATATAGATGGATAAATGGATGAATGGATGGATGGATGAACGGATATATAGAGGGATAAATGGTTGGATGGATGAACAGATGGATGGATGGATGGATATATAGAGGGATAAATGGATGGATGGATGAATACATGGATATATAGAGGGATAAATGGATGGATGAATACATGGATATATAGAGGGATAAATGGTTGGATGGATGAACAGATGGATGGATGGATGGATGGATATATAGAGGGATAAATGGATGGATGAATATATAGAGGGATAAATGGATGGATGGATATATAGAGGGATAAATGGATGGATGGATATATAGAGGGATAAATGGATGGATGGATGAATACATGGGTATATAGAGGGATAAATGGATATATAGAGGGATAAATGGTTGGATGGATATATAGAGGGATAAATGGTTGGATGGATATATAGAGGGATAAATGGTTGGATGGATATATAGAGGGATAAATGGATGGATGGATGGATTTTTTTATTTTACCTTTATTTAACCAGGCAAGTCAGTAAGAACAAATTCTTATTTTCAATGACAGCCTAGCTGGCTGTTCAACAGCAACCTAGTGAACTTGCCACAGCCTAGGCGAATGGCGACAGTGGTTGGAGGGGGCGACCGTTCCTTTTGTCTGGGTTCAAGGGTAGAACGACAGATTTGTACCTTGTCAGCTCGGGGATTTGAACTTGCAACCTTTCGGTTACTAGTCCAATGCTCTAACCACTAGGCTACACTGCCGCCCCGGATGGATGGATGGATGGATATATAGACGGATAAATGGATGGATGAATGGATATATAGAGGAATAAATGGATGAATGGATGGATATATAGAGGGATAAATGGATGGATGAATGGATATATAGAGGGATAAATGTATGGATGGATGGATATATAGAGGAATAAATGGATGAATGGATGGATATATAGAGGAATAAATGGATGGATGAATGGATATATAGAGGGATAAATGGATGAATGAATGGATATATAGAGGAATAAATGGATGGATGAATGGATATATAGAGGGATAAATGGATGGATGGATGGATGGATGGATATATAGAGGAATAAATGGATGGATATATAGAGGAATAAATGGATGGATATATAGAGGGATAAATGGATGGATGGATGGATATATAGAGGGATAAATGGATGGATGGATGGATGGATACATGGATATATAGAGGGATAAATGGATGGATGGATGGATGGACGGATGGATATATAGAGGGATAAATGGAGATGGATATATAGAGGGATAAATGGATGGATGGATGGATATATAGAGGGACAAATGGATGGATGGATGGATATATAGAGGAATAAATGGATGGGTTAGAGCGGTGTTTCGAGAGGTGGTCGCATGCATGAATGGATGAACGGATGGATGGATGAAGACATGGATATATAGATGGATAAATGGATGGATGAATACATGGATATATAGAGGGATAAATGGATGGATGGATATATAGAGGGATGGATGGATGAATGGATGGATGGATATATAGAGGGATGAATGGATGAATGGATGGATGGATATATAGAGGGATGGATGGATGGATGGATATATAAAGGGATAAATGGATGAATGGATGGATGGATATATAGAGGGATGTATGTATGGATGGATGGATGGATGGATATATAGAGGGATGGATGGATGGATGAATGGATATATAGAGGGATGGATGGATGGATATATAGAGGGATGGATGGATGGATATATAGAGGGATGTATGTATGGATGGATGGATGGATATATAGAGATGGATGGATGGATGGATGGATATATAGAGGGATGGATGGATGGATATATAGAGGGATGAATGGATGAATGGATGGATGGATATATAGAGGGATGGATGGATGGATTGATGGATGGATGGATATATAGCGGGATGGATGGATGGATTGATGGATGGATGGATATATAGAGGGATGGATGGATTGATGGATGGATATATAGAGGGATGGATGGATTGATGGATGGATATATAGAGGGATGGATGGATTGATGGATGGATATATAGAGGGATGGATGGATGGATATATAGAGGGATAAATGGATGGATGGATGGATATATAGAGGGATGTATGTATGGATGGATGGATGGATATATAGAGGGATGGATGGATGGATGGATGGATATATAGAGGGATGGATGGATGGATGGATATATAGAGGGATAAATGGATGGATGGATGGATATATAGAGGGATGGATGTATGTATGGATGGATCGAGGGAGGGAGGGAGACACTAACCTGTGTAGCTGCCCCAGCCCAGCAGTGGAGCGACAGACCAGAACAAAGCTCCAACCCAGATTAACATTAGAGAGATGCAGATGGTGATATAAAGGGATGATGCATGAATGGAGGATGGAAACAGGATGGATGGACACACATGGACACACATGGACACAGACACAGGCAATGAGGGATGATGTGTTCCAGATCAAGCGGGATGGATGGATGACATCGGTTGATGTAAAAAGGGCTTTATATATTAATGTGATTGATTGATATAACATGGTTTTAAGGAATAGTGTGTAAAACACGATAATCAAGGGATTTCCCTTTATGGATGGAGTATATCAAGGGGATGGATTTCCCTATAATCCTGCAGTCACCCTCACATGGATGGATGGATTGATGGATGGATGGATATATAGAGGGATGGATTGATGGATGGATGGATGGATGGATGGATATATAGCGGGATGGATGGATGGATTGATGGATGGATATATAGCCTATAATCCTGCAGTCACCCCCAGCATTTCCCTTTAATCCTGCAGTCACCCTCAAAATTAACATTATAATCCAGCAGTCACCCTCAACATAGGCCTATATTCCTGCAGTCACCTTCAACATTTCCCTATAACCTGCAGTCACCCTCAATCGGTTGATTTAAAAGGGCTTTATAATCCTGCAGATTCATTGATCAACATTTCCCTTTAATCCTGCAGTCACCCTCAAAATTTCCCTATATTCCTGCAGTCACCCTCAACATTTCCCTTTAATCCTGCAGTCACCCTCAACATTTCCCTATAATCCTGCAGTCACCCTCAACATTTCCCTATAATCCTGCAGTCACCCTCAACATTTCCCTATAATCCTGCAGTCACCCTCAACATTTCCCTATATTCCTGCAGTCACCTCAACATTTCCCTTTAATCCTGCAGTCACCCTCAACATTTCCCTATAATCCTGCAGTCACCCTCAACATTTCCCTCACTGCTTAGCGATTTTGACGCATCACCCGGAGCTCCGGCATCAAACATGACATCACTAGTTAACACACCTGATTCAATTTGTCAATTAACACACTATTAACACCTATGGAAGTTTTACAAAATAATATGGCTAACATTGAATTTTAAAAAAAAGCCTGTATTGTTCTTCAAAAGATTATGTGTAGAACCTTTGCGATTGAGAACATTTTTTTTATAGTATCATTCTCCATAAAGGTTCTATAAAGAACCATTAATAATAGCCCAAAAAGGATTGTAAACATAGCGGAATACTTTTTGTTGCTATATAGAACCTTTTTTAATAGTTCTTTAGAGGAACCTTAGGAAAGTTCTTTATAGCACCATACAGGTTCCATTTAGAACCTCATGAGCATGATTCTTTATAGCACCATTACAGGTTCCATTTAGAACCTCATGAGCATGATTCTTTATAGTACCATACAGGTTCCATTTAGAACCTCATGAGCATGATTCTTTATAGCACCATTACAGGTTCCATTTAGAACCTCATGAGCATGATTCTTTATAGCACCATACAGGTTCCATTTAGAACCTCATGAGCATGATTCTTTATAGCATCATTACAGGTTCCATTTAGAACCTCATGAGCATGATTCTTTATAGCATCATTACAGGTTCCATTTAGAACCTCATGAGCATGATTCTTTATAGCACCATGCAGGTTCCATTTAGAACCTCATGAGCATGATTCTTTATAGCACCATACAGGTTCCATTTAGAACCTCATGAGCATGATTCTTTATAGCACCATACAGGTTCCATTTAGAACCTCGTGAGCATGATTCTTTATAGCACCATGCAGGTTCCATTTAGAACCTCATGAGCATGATTCTTTATAGCACCATACAGGTTCCATTTAGAACCTCGTGAGCATGATTCTTTATAGCACCATACAGGTTCCATTTAGAACCTCATGAGCATGATTCTTTATAGCACCATACAGGTTCCATTTAGAACCTCTTGAGCATGATTCTTTATAGCACCATACAGGTTCCATTTAGAACCTCATGAGCATGATTCTTTATAGCACCATACAGGTTCCATTTAGAACCTCATGAGCATGATTCTTTATAGCACCATACAGGTTCCATTTAGAACCTCATGAGCATGATTCTTTATAGAACCTTCTATAAAGGTTCTATACAGCAGCAAAAAGGCGATCTGCTATTGGTTACAAAGCCAAACCATCCTTATCTGGTGCAATATAGAACCATTTGTTTTTCTGTGTAGTCCTTGATCCTAGATCAGTGTGTCACCCTCTCTAAAAGGGCTCTGATTTCCAAATGATATTCCTCTGCAAGCACGCGACAGGAAAAGTTGGAGGGAAGCTGGCACGTTAAAGTCCTGAATTCTTTCCACCCCAGTTATGAATGTCAGACTGTGACATTTTATGAACAATGATTCTCTTATTTCAGGCAAACACTTGTAAATTACTCCCACTGAAAATAACCTTTCTTGACAAAGTACATATAGGTTTGTATTCAGTGAGAAGAGAATGAATCGATTGTTGTGATTGGTGTGCTTCCAATGACCAACAAAATTAATAAATCAGTCACTTATATCTGATTACAGGACATGTTGTGTGAATCCTGTATGAGGTGATACGCTTTTCAGTGCCTCAGTAAATGATGAAACACAATAGTCTAATTGAGGCCAATCTGAACGATCAATTTCAAAGAATTTCAATGTGATATGATTTATGAAAGACGTTCAGCACACAATCAAATAATGACACATACAGTACAAGATCCAGTCAACTGATGAACTAAAGAAACAACCCAGAATGTATTAAATTGTATACAATTGATTGATGAATAGACTACTCTACCCAAGATGTCAGCCATGTTGTATTTCTTTCAAAACATACTGTAAAAACCTCCCCTCCTGTAAAACCTCCCCTCTTGTAAAACGTCTCCTCCTGTAAAAACCTCCCCTCCTGTAAAAACCTACCCTCCTGTAAAACCTCCCCTCCTGTAAAACTTCCCCTCCTGTAAAACCTCCCCTCCCGTAAAACCTCCCCTCCTGTAAAACTTCCCCTCCTGTAAAATCTCCCCTCCTGTAAAACCTTCCCTCCTGTAAAACCTCTCCTCATGTAATCCTCCCCTCCTCCAAAACCTCTCCTCATGTAAACCTCCCCGACTGTAAAAACCTCCCCTCCTGTAAAACCTCTCCTCATGTAAACCTCCCCTCCTGTAAAACCTCCCCTCCTGTAAAACCTCTCCTCATGTAAACTTCCCCTCTTGTAAAAACCTCCCCTCCTGTAAAAATCTCTCCTCATGTAAACCTCTCCTCCTGTTAAAACCTCCCCTCCTGTAAAACCTCCCCTCCTGTAAAACCTCCCCTCCTGTAAAATCTCTCCTCATGTAAACCTCCCCTCCTGTAAAATTCTCCCCTCCTGTAAAACCTCTCCTCATGTTAAAACCTCCCCTTCGGAGCAATCAACCCACCATAGAGTGATAACAACAGAAGTTAACAGAAGCAGTTATATTATTATCTAGTTAAGACATTCCTCACCTCAACCTCACCTCAAATTAAGTTAATTGTCAGGTCTGGTGTAGAGAATGTACTATAATAGTTATCATTAATCAAACAGTAATCTCCTTCCATAAATCCAGCCAGTAATGACAGCCCATTAACAGCGAGAACAACATATATCACGCTCTTTCTTCTCTTGTCAGATAAGACCTACTGGAATGTGACTCCCCAATTGACACCATGTTCCCTATTTAGTGCACTACTTTTGACCAGGGCTGACACCATGTACCCTATTTAGTGCACTACGTTTGACCAGGCCCTACGGACCGCACCCTAACTTCTTTCCAGAGAGACATCAGGGATTGTAACATACTTTGTTTCACGGAAACATGTCTTTCTCTGGGATATACTGTTGGAATCGGTCCACCTGGATTCTCAGTTCATCGCTCTGACAGGAATAAACATCTCTCCGGAAGAAGAAGAAGAAGAAGAAGGGTGGGGGTGTACAGTTGAAGTCGGAAGTTTACATACACTTAAGTTGGAGCCATTAAAACTCGTTTTTCAACCACTCCACAAATTTCATGTTAACAAACTATAGTTTTGGCAAGTCTGTTAGGACATCTACTTTGTGCATGACACAAGTAATCTTTCCAACAATTGTTTAGGCTACCCGAAACGTTTCACCCAAGTTAAACAATTTAAAGGCAATGCTACCAAATACTAATTGAGTGTATGTAAACTTCTGACCCACTGGGAATGTGATGAAAGAAATAAAAGCTGAAATAAATCATTCTCTCTACTATTTTTCTGACATTTCACATTCTTAAAATAAAGTGGTGATCCTAACTGACCTAAGACAGGGAATTTTTACTGGGATTAAATGTCAGGAATTGTGAGAAACTGAGTTTAAATGTATTTGGCTAAGGCGTATGTAAACTTCCGACTTCAACTGAATGTTTTCATGATTAACGACTCATGGTGTAATTGTGATAACACACAGGAACTCAACTCAAGTCCTATCAAATGCTGTATTATCTCCCAATAGATTTTACTTCGATTATGGTCAAGGCCGTGTACACCCCCCCCCCTCAAGCCGATACCACAACGTCCCTCAAGGAACTTCCCTGGACCTTATGCAAGTCTTCTCCAGGTAAATATTTCTGTAGGCGATGACCTTGTTATGGAAGGTTTGGGAATCGCTTTCTTTTAGTTGGTTGTATAACTTAACGGCTCTTTTTGGGGATTTTGATAATTACCGGGTACCGGCCTAATTCTGCTCTGCATTATTTGGTGTTTTACGTTGTACACGCAGGATGTTTTTTTGCAGTATTCTGCATGCAGAGTCTCTATTTGGTGATGGTCCCATTTTGTGAAATCTTGGTTGGTGAGCGGACCCCAGACATCACAACCACAAAGGGTAATGGGTAATGGGTTCTATAATTGATTAAAGTATTTTTGGCCAGTTCCAGAGCAACGGTGTCTAGATGGAATTTGTATTTGTGATCCTAGCAACTGGAACTTTTTTGAAACATCATTATTTTTGTCTTACTTAGATTTATTTATCTGCAGAACATCTAGATGCTGCTGTGGGCCCTCCTTGGTTGGTGACAGAAGCACCAGATCTGGAAACAGACATTTGACTTCAGATTCTAGTAGAACATCAATTTATTGATATATATGTTTGCTTAAGCTGCATCCCCTCATGCCTGTGTAAAGATTTGTAGCCAAATTTAACAGCACACTTGTTGTTTGTGTTCATGGATTTTGTAATGATGTTTTTTAAATCAACAAATGCCAGATTGAGAAGCTTTTTTAAATCAACAAAGCATGAGAAGACTTTGCCTTTGTTTTGGTTTGTTTGTTTGTCAATTAGGGTGTGCAGGGTGAATACATGGTCTGTTGTTTGGTAATTTTGTTAAAGCCAATTGGACATTTGCTCAGTACATTGTTTTCACTGAGGAAATGTACAAGTATGCTGTTAATGATAATGCAGAGGAATTTCCTAAGTTTGCTGTTGATAGTTATTGGGGGCGGCAGCAGGTAGCCTAGTGTTTAGAGCGTTGGGCCAGTAACTGACAGGTTGCTGGATCAAATCACCGAGCTGACAAGGTAAAAATCTGTCATTCTGCCCCTAAACAAGGGCAGTTATTTTATTGTGTTACTTTTTATAATTTTTTACTTTAGTTTATTTGGTAAATATTTTCTAAACTCTTATTGAACTACACTGTTGGTTAAGGGCTTGTGAGTAAGCATTTCACAGTAAGGTCTACACTGTTGGTTAAGGGCTTGTGAGTAAGCATTTCACAGTAAGGTCTACACTGTTGGTTAAGGGCTTGTGAGTAAGCATTTCACAGTAAGGTCTACACTGTTGGTTAAGGGCTTGTGAGTAAGCATTTCACAGTAAGGTCTACACTGTTGGTTAAGGGCTTGTGAGTAAGCATTTCACAGTAAGGTCTACACTGTTGGTTAAGGGCTTGTGAGTAAGCATTTCACAGTAAGGTCTACACTGTTGGTTAAGGGCTTGTGAGTAAGCATTTCACAGTAAGGTCTGCACTGTTGGTTAAGGGCTTGTGAGTAAGCATTTCACAGTAAGGTCTACACTGTTGGTTAAGGGCTTGTGAGTAAGCATTTCACAGTAAGGTCTACACTGTTGGTTAAGGGCTTGTGAGTAAGCATTTCACAGTAAGGTCTACACTGTTGGTTAAGGGCTTGTGAGTAAGCATTTCACAGTAAGGTCTACACTGTTGGTTAAGGGCTTGTGAGTAAGCATTTCACAGTAAGGTCTACACTGTTGGTTAAGGGCTTGTGAGTAAGCATTTCACAGTAAGGTCTACACTGTTGGTTAAGGGCTTGTGAGTAAGCATTTCACAGTAAGGTCTACACTGTTGGTTAAGGGCTTGTGAGTAAGCATTTCACAGTAAGGTCTACACTGTTGGTTAAGGGCTTGTGAGTAAGCATTTCACAGTAAGGTCTACACTGTTGGTTAAGGGCTTGTGAGTAAGCATTTCACAGTAAGGTCTACACTGTTGGTTAAGGGCTTGTGAGTAAGCATTTCACAGTAAGGTCTACACTGTTGGTTAAGGGCTTGTGAGTAAGCATTTCAGGGCAGTAAGGTCTACACTGTTGGTTAAGGGCTTGTGAGTAAGCATTTCACAGTAAGGTCTACACTGTTGGTTAAGGGCTTGTGAGTAAGCATTTCACAGTAAGGTCTACACTGTTGGTTAAGGGCTTGTGAGTAAGCATTTCACAGTAAGGTCTACACTGTTGGTTAAGGGCTTGTGAGTAAGCATTTCACAGTAAGGTCTACACTGTTGGTTAAGGGCTTGTGAGTAAGCATTTCACAGTAAGGTCTACACTGTTGGTTAAGGGCTTGTGAGTAAGCATTTCACAGTAAGGTCTACACTGTTGGTTAAGGGCTTGTGAGTAAGCATTTCACAGTAAGGTCTACACTTGTGTTTCGCGCATGTGACAAAGTTTGATTTGATTTGAATCATAAAACGGAATTTCTGGAAAACCTGGGAATTCAGCGTTTTGTCAACCTACTCGAGATGATAGTTTAGCTGTTATAATCGACATGTTATTCTGTTATCCTGACCTTTGTTAGATGATAGTTTAGCTGTTATAATCGACATGTTATTCTGTTATCCTGACCTTTGTTAGCTGATAGTTTAGCTGTTATAATCGACATGTTATTCTGTTATCCTGACCTTTGTCAGATGATAGTTTAGCTGTTATAATCGACATGTTATTCTGTTATCCTGACCTTTGTTAGATGATAGTTTAGCTGTTATAATCGACATGTTATTCTGTTATCCTGACCTTTGATAGGCTGGCATCCCTTGATGTATCTGGTGACACTGATGACAGTCAGGGTGTTGATGCTGGCCAGGCCAAACAACAAGGTGAAGAAGCCATCAACCTATAGGAGAGGAGATAGGGGGAGGGTCAGTAAGCTATTGGTTCACATCTGATAATGACTGGCTGTCTCTGCCTGTCACTCAGTGATGACTGACAGGTTACTGGAAGCATGCTTTCCTTAGGGGCGGGACCATTTAGTTTGTTTTTGCTGTAGTCTGTAACAGATAATATAACACGTTGCTCTGGTCTGTATCAGATAATATAACACGTTGCTCTGGTCTGTATCAGATAATATAACACGTTGCTCTGGTCTGTATCAGATAATATAACACGTTGCTCTGGTCTGTATCAGATAATATAACACGTTGCTCTGGTCTGTATCAGATAATATAACACGTTGCTCTGGTCTGTATCAGATAATATAACACGTTGCTCTGGTCTGTATCAGATAATATAACACGTTGCTCTGGTCTGTATCAGATAATATAACACGTTGCTCTGGTCTGTATCAGATAATATAACACGTTGCTCTGGTCTGTATCAGATAATATAACTGGTCTGTATCAGATAATATAACGTTGCTCTGGTCTGTATCAGATAATATAACACGTTGCTCTGGTCTGTATCAGATAATATAACACGTTGCTCTGGTCTGTATCAGATAATATAACACGTTGCTCTGGTCTGTATCAGATAATATAACACGTTGCTCTGGTCTGTATCAGATAATATAACACGTTGCTCTGGTCTGTATCAGATAATATAACACGTTGCTCTGGTCTGCATCAGATAATATAACACGTTGCTCTGGTCTGTATCAGATAATATAACACGTTGCTCTGGTCTGTATCAGATAATATAACACGTTGCTCTGGTCTGTATCAGATAATATAACACGTTGCTCTGGTCTGTATCAGATAATATAACACGTTGCTCTGGTCTGTATCAGATAATATAACACGTTGCTCTGGTCTGTATCAGATAATATAACACGTTGCTCTGGTCTGTATCAGATAATATAACACGTTGCTCTGGTCTGTATCAGATAATATAACACGTTGCTCTGGTCTGCATCAGATAATATAACACGTTGCTCTGGTCTGCATCAGATAATATAACACGTTGCTCTGGTCTGCATCAGATAATATAACACGTTGCTCTGGTCTGCATCAGATAATATAACACGTTGCTCTGGTCTGTATCAGATAATATAACACGTTGCTCTGGTCTGTATCAGATAATATAACACGTTGCTCTGGTCTGTATCAGATAATATAACACGTTGCTCTGGTCTGCATCAGATAATATAACACGTTGCTCTGGTCTGTATCAGATAATATAACACGTTGCTCTGGTCTGTTGTCATGCAGGTGAAAGAGGACCCAAACGCGACTTAACAGAAACAGAGTTTATTAATGTTCAAAACGGAATAACTGAAATCCTCTAGATTTG